>NC_012878.2:26245276-26545276 GCF_000003195.3 Sorghum bicolor
ATATCAGAGAGGGATAAGGAGATGCATTGGTCCAAATTTCTAGTTGTCTAGACTACTCTCTTCTTGGCTGCTACCTTGATTAGCCAATTCCTCTAGCCTGGAATGATTGAGGGCTAGTTCCTTAAAGAAGTCCTTTTGTCCCAAAGGCCTAAGTGCATGTTGGATTCCTTGAAAGAAACTTTGTTAGTCTCGGTGACAATGACCCTGCTAGGATCTGGATCACCCATCTTGCATACAATGTCCTCAAAATCTTGCGTACATTGTCCTCAAGCAGGATGAAGACTTAGGTTTCGAGATGAGAGACAAGGAAATCACAAATTAAGAAAGGGATGACAGAGCAGGATAATTCTGAGAAACAAAAGAAGGAAGAGTACCACTAGAATATTTTCGATGGGTGCCATCAGAACAAGAATTGCCGAGTTGCAAGGATTTGGTATGTTGGGGTATGATTGCGTAGACACTCGGCGGATTATGCGGGTTTCGAATTTTCGATTGAAGATGTTTGGAGAGAAACCCTAGCTTTTAAGACCGATGAACGAAGAAGACAGATGAGGAAATGGAGTAATCAATATGTCCGCATTGGTTTTAAGTGGCAATTTTGAGATAAACACCAGTTTTATCCCAAAATTGGGGGGCATGTGTTAATCCCAAATTTTCGCGAGCCAGGAAACTGTCACTGGGCCTATTCATAGAAGGAGGCGCGGCTGGATGAGTGGATCGACTAAACCAGAAGCGTAACAAAATTAGTCAATCAGAAGGATGTCGAAACAAGGCATGACGAAAGAAGACGTGTCGGGTTCAATTAGAAAGGAAGAGTTAGAGTCCACGTTACCTTTTTGAGGAAAGAGTCATATTAAGACATGAGACTAGAACTCCAGACTATAAATATTAGGAACCCGATCCTTGTAAAAGACATACACAATCATAATACAAACGCTTTTGATTCCGGCCACCAACCTTAGGAGTATGAGTAGAAGTAGATCTCGACGAGACCTTCAACAAAACGAGCTGCATCGGTTGAATTCGACCTTCCGTTTGCTTGTAAGTATTATCATGGTTCATGTTTAGTTTGTCATGGCTGCATCATTCGACCTCATGTCAAGCTTAATTATGAAATAGTTATCGACTTGAATTGTGTTTGTAAGGCTTTATTTTTTCAATTTCTTATGAATCTCGATTCAAGTTAGTTATCGGCTCTATTAAATTAGAAATATAATAGATCCATCAAGTTATGAATATTGTTCAAAGCTTAATGTTTTATTTATTGTAACAATATTCTGCCCGATCGAGATTTAACAAGTTGGCTTAAGCTTCAAATCTAAATGCTTATCATAAACCTCAAGTAAATAACTATTATCAAGCGAATATAAGATAGCTAACTTGTTGGTCTTGATCATTACATATTGTGTGTTCGAGATATTTATTTTGTTATAATTAATTTTGTTTTAATAACTAAACCCGATTATAACAATACAGATAGATCTTTTTTGTGCCTCATGGACCCTGTATCGCCTAAAACAGCCGATCTAGTTAAGCTTAACGAATAGCACGCTTGCATGGATTTATTTATGCATTAAATGAACTAGTAATTTGTGTTAGACTTATTGAAGCTCGTTGGCCGTTAGACTAGGTGAATATAGATTTAATACAAACTATAAAAGTAATCTACTGAAACCACAAGCCGTTAGACTAGTTTTAGTACGTTATTGTTTATTTAATAGATAAAAGGATAATGCATGTGAGCTATCTTTTATCATTATACATAGCGTATTGGCTAAATAGCTGATCCGATAATTTATACCCGTAAGATGCAATTGTTCAATACAATCGATAATGCTTATCTTTTTGCATTGTTTCAAGGAGTTGACTTTCTAGTTAAATTCCTTCATTCAACGGCTTCTTAAGGCCATACATCTCAGAACTGTCTGGCAATAACCGGCAGGTTCCATAATTTGACATTTTGATTTCTACCTTGTCAATTTTCAGGTCAAATTGACTGGCACGCCCTGGAATCAATTCACCAAGCTCATGTATTTGTGGCTCAAGAGGTCTAGGATTCTAGCTCCTACACTCTCTTTGAGAGCCCCCGAGATTATTGCTGTGAGAAAACAATTTTTGCACCAACACATACTATGATTAGTGCAAGTACACCTAGCATCGTTATTAGTAAAGGGTATATCTGTGCATAGTAATATTAGCAAGAAAGATCATGAACATAGCAAGAACTTCCCTCTAATAATGGTGCTCTACAATCCTTATAATCAGGAGAAGGAATACAAAGGACTCAATAAAACTATCACTCCCGCGATCTACCTCAAGCTCGGGACTATAAGGGGTAATCGCAGAAAAATACAGTCTCGGCACCTCGCCTACACAATATCTATCATCTACCCATCAGCCTAATGAGTAAGCGCTATACAAACCTATGCATAAACATAATTCTAATCTAAGTACGTTAAGCATATAATCAAAGTAGACTAAGAATAATATAATTAAGAACATAAGCAAATAGAATAAAGTCAATTCCAAATAGATCAAAGTAATATTCATAGTAGCAAGAACTAATATAAATATAACAAAGAGAATAAGAGTTTACCAAGAACTGAAGATTTATCCGGACTCCAAGATTAACTTGACTCCTTCTAGATCTAATCCTATGTAGCTGTGCTAAAGATCTATAGAGATCTAATTGGGATGATGGCTAAGAACCTGTAGAGATAGATCCATTTGAGGGACCCCTCTCTGTCTAATTCTTCTCAGAGAATAATGAACTCTTCTCTTCTCCTCTCTCTCTAGGGGGTCAGGGTCTTTATTTATAGCGCCTAGGAAGCACCACAGCTCTTGGATCAAATCGGCTTAAACGTGCGCTTAAGATTAATCCTCAAAGTCGATGGAGGGAGGATCCATGAGGTTGAAGATGATTGGCTTCTACCCCTAGGAGGTCGCCCCTGACAAGGTGGGGTGTCCGCCTCTGCCCTATGGCAGGTGGGCCCCACCTTTCAGGTGGTGTCTTCCCGAGTCTTCTAGAGTATTCGTGAGTTGAAATTTCATGTATTCTCTCTATATAAATCTAACATGTGGACCCCCTTTTGTTCTTATTCCGATAACTGTTGACGGTCCTTAAGTACCAAATATAATCATCAAATAAATAAAGAAAAGGATCCAAATGCAACCAACACCCAGACTTAGGGTTTTATCTAATAGAATTCCACGAGTTTTGGTGTTTGTCTATTTTTGCAGGGGGTTATGAGGTAATATGGAAGAAAGGCCCACACGTCGGGTTTACATAGAGATATTAACATGCCGCGCAATTTTCTATCATCTAGAAGACTCCAGAAGCCACGGGAACGAACGGGAAGGTGATCGGGCCCGGGGGCAGGGCGCCCGCCCTCCCCCCTAGGGCGCCCGCCCTGTCCCAGAGTCTAATCAGGACTCTCTTCGGGGATTACGCTCCACCGACCTAAAGGATCAGGGATAACCATTCAATCAATGTCGGTTTGATCTGACGGCCCAAATTCACTTGAAGGGACTATATAACCAGACCCCCTGGCCCCTGGAGGAGAACAAGTTCATCATAGAGTTGAGAGGAGCCCTCGAAGGATAACCTCTCCTCTAAATAGACTTAGGGCTTAGCATCTAATGTGAGTAGAATTAGATCTTCTAGTTTCTACTAGATTGAGAGAGATATAGTGGAGGTGTAGATCGGAGGAAGCCCAGCCTGTCGGTGTCTACTCCGACGTTGTACCTATGGGATCAAGTTCTCCTAACCCGAAGCTTGCTCCTAGGATTCTTCAGTAATTCGACTTCTAAATTCTAGTAAGTTCTTGTTTTATTGTTCTTTGGTTTATGAGTTTACTTTAATCTCTTCCGGTTGACTTTAGAGTAATCATTGCTAGCGTAAACGTGGTGTTTGGGCTAGGGTACTCATAGATATCCCCTGACTAGCTGGACCGTGGTAGTAGCGAGGAACGTGACATTTCCGAGTTACCTTTGCATCCCATATCTTGTTAGCAGGACGGGTAGGTTTATAGGTGCGGGTCGAACATCCTTTGTGGTGTCTAGATTCCGTAAGCTTCCCCAATAGAATAGTAGATCGTCCTTACCAAGGTTAGAACGAGACGACAGTTGAAGTCTTCTCTATACATCGCTCACATCCAGAAACATTCTTTGTAGCCTAAAGGGTAGTAGCAATAGATTTGGTTAGTCAGATGCACACGTTCTCCCAGTGGTAAAAATATAAATACGATACTCTGGATAACCTCCCGGGTGAAGTGCTCACCTATATCCATGCGCTTGCGGATCATTTCTTGATGGTGTTACCAAATATCAACAAGCATTTCTGGCGCCGTTGCCGGGGAGAAAGACGGTTTGCTGAGATAACTTTAAGTCTTGCTATTATCTTGTATTATACTTTTATACTTTTTATACTTTTATCTTTTTATTTTTTCCATGTTTGTGGATAACTTAAATTCCACATCTATTATTGAATTCTTTGCACCTTTGGAGACCAGCCATAGACCATGGGAGTCAATAAGTCCTTTCTTTGCCCCTAATTATGATCTGTGTTCGGAGTTGATTGCAATAGGTCAAAACCAACCCTTTTCTATAGCTGATGTCCTATCTTTTAATCAAGAAGATAATGAACTTTTAGCTACACCTAGGGAATCTTTTAATCTTTCTATAAATTCTAGTTTAGACCTAGCCCTACAAGATCATGTTTTTTCTCAATATTTTCACATTGGTCTTAATCATATAACCTTTGGTAGAGTCTTTCTTTCTTTATCTATTAGTAAAGGAAGGTATGTCTTCATTTGTGGACATCCTTCTTGCACTAGTCTTCATAAAAAATTCCTAGAGATAGAGAAGGAATCATCTCCTAGACAAGGAAAGGAAGTTTCAATAGCCGATTTCCAAACATTCCAATCCCATGATTCGGCTATCCAACCCATCCTTGAGCCTAATAATTTCTCCTAGGCTCTTTCTCTTGAACCTCCCGATGATCCTATGAATCTCTCTAGACATCCCATTCATAAGAGTCACCAAGACCATAAGGAGGATCGAGAAGAGCAACATCAATGGCTAGAGGGCACTAAAAATCCATGTGCTATCACCATTAAATGGATGGATAAAACAAACTTGAGAGACAATCCTAGAGGAATTTTAAGCATTCATGAAGAATCATCCTTGGAGTTTGAGAATGAGAGAAACAACAGTGAGCATGGAAGTTATTTCATAAATACCTCACCAAGTCCTTGCTCATATAAAACATCTCCCCAATCAATTGGTCTCTCCAACATCACCGCATTTGAGATCTCCAACCCCCTCTTCCTTTCTATTTATTAAAACTTTAAAAGGGCGGTTGTCAATGCATATGTCTATAATAAATATTGCAGATCTCGTCGAGTTGATCTTGATATAGGTCAGCGTTGGAGGGGAAACCACTTCGCTGACATAAATTGATGGTTTCCTAAGGACAAGCTTAGTGTCCTAAAACAAGCACTTATTAGATCGTAACATGAACTTCTAAGTATTTGCAACATTGCCTTGTGTATTGAGCATATAAAGATAATTGTAGAAATATTCCTTCGGGTATTCTTGGCACTAACCTTTCTAGGATGGGAGCAAGAAGATCGGATGAATGACAAGCACAAAGTATGTCCAACCAACCATCACACAACATTGAATTAAATTCATCCAATCTTGAATTTTGCAAAATTCAAGCTTGGGGGAGTACTTTACATAAAAACATCATTTGCCATGTTGCTATGTTGGTGCCTTACCTTTGAGACATGCTCAATTTGTTAAATACTAATCACACTACTTCATCTCCACTTGAGTAGATCTCTATAAAAGCCATCATGCTACCTATGTTTATCTTAGTAAGTGTTAGTTTGGAAGTACTGTACATACTTCTATTGGCTTTTAAATTAAGCGTGGTGCTTAGGTTAAATAGCCTTCCTTAATTTGATTAGACATGGAGTCTAGTTTGGTTACTGAGCTAAAAACTGCTTGTGTAGACATTGGTATATTTTGTTGGACTAACCCCTGCAGGAAAACTTTCAATATCAACCTGAGAAGTCCTGAGATACAAACTCATTGGAGATAGAGGAGACACATGAAGTTTAACAATTTGCACAAGAAGGACATAGCTCATTCATCATAGAGAGATGACCCATGGAAGGAGACAAAGTACATAAACAAGATACACACCCATTACGAATGGGAAGCTTCCACAAGGTGAGATGGTACCATCACTCTTCAATTAAGGTAACATCTTAAGATATGTGACTATCACTTTTATAAGCTTCTCCTTGGTTCTGGCATTCACATAAAATAAAGAGACAAACATGTATGATTTATAACTCCAAATTTACCAACCCAATTAATTCAACATGTTTAGTCCTTTAATCTTTGTTCTTATTACTACCTTCGTGATCCCACACTCCTAATCATATAAGCTAAAATATTGCACATTCAGTCTTTGGAAGATATAAACATAAATATAGACAGATTATCTTTCCATTAGATCGAGCAATCTAATCTGACAAATGTTTTAAATGCTACACTCATGATCTTATTATCCATCAACTTTGTCTTGCTCACTATGCTTAAGGTTAGAGAAGAACAAATGCACTTTTGTTTCTGTTGGTGTTTTCTACCAACAAGGCCCATGCACTTGTTCTCTGCCTTGTCCCTATGAACAGGTACACTTCAAGCAAAACATGGAGGAGTTTTACAACTCCCAGACTCCACCAAGTGAAGGACCTGGATCTACGAGCACAAACACACTGAGCAGGATATTGCCAACACCGCACTTCAAACTGCTAGGCAATCAAAGAACATAGGTGATTCCGTATCAAGAGGTGCAGACGTCAAGGTCCACACCTAATCAAATGATGCACCTAAAAGATGAAGACGGTGAGAAGTCTTGTCCAGAAGACTTAAAACATTGGATCCTTGTTGGAGGAGGTCAAGATCGTCGACTCAAGTCGCCTTTCCTGATCAAGAAGGACGACCTTGGTGTTCCAAGCATCGAGTGCACAATCAATGGATACTCTTTTCAGAAGACACTCTACGACACCGGATGTGATGATAACATAATGGCCGCAGTCACTTATCAGCTCCTGCATGGAACCATGCCGCTACAACCAATATACATTCAGCTCCAGATGATTTTCAGGTCATTGACATGGTAGAAGACGAGTATGATCCACCCACCATCCTTGGAAGACCGTTCCTCAACACTATCAAAGCCATCATCTATATTGGAACTGGATAAGTCCACATACACTTTCCTCTGAAGAAGACGACGCAAGTGAAACCAGAGGAGGCAAATCATCAAGGACGGATGGGTAGACTACGAAGGAGAAGTGATAAGGTCTGAAGACATACAGCTTGAACAGAACTGTCCTAAGGAGACCATAGCACCGATTCAGGTGTGGAGGGAGAAGATAGTTATACATGAAGAGGAGGCGCCACCGGAATCACCGACTACGCCATCCAGCGAATCCCAGGACGACTGAGAAAACGGAGAGTCCCGTTCGGAGGACTTAAAAACACCGAACGCCTTGCCAAGAGGTAAACTTGGTAGTTATCCTTTTTCCTTTCAACTATTTAAAATAGTTTGCTTAGTTAATCAGGTTCATATCATCTCGAAAAGAAAATAAAAATGTTAAAAATAGTAAGCCCCATGTGAGTATGCTCATGGCATAAAACCCATAGGTACATTCACTCTAGTGGCATAAAATAAATATGTTTTCATCTTATAATAAAAATATAAATAATAAGTGCATGATCCTGCTAAATAAATAAAATTTATTATGAGGAAGCTCAATATGATAAAGGCTAGATATTTATGCTAACACTTAACTAGTTCCACAAAGCTTTGTTGTCTATTTGAGCTTCACAGAATTCATGGATAAAAGAAGACTAGCAGACGGAGGACATCCTAATCGCTGTCAGGGTTCTGCCAACATTCAAATACACCTCCGTCACTTGCTAGCTACACCAGAAAAAATCACGTCAAAATCCAGCTTGGGGGAGAGCACCCCCATTTATCCAGCTAAGTATTTCTACTCGCGTTTATACTTTACTCAAGTAATAAAAAGATTCATAATCATGAAAACCCAAATAATGTGCTTATATATATCTTTGCTTAGTTAGCTAAATAAATAAATAAAGTGTCTAGGCCAAACTGAACTTAAATGATAAGCTCTCACATGGAAATGATGAATAGTTGCTCTGCCAAGACTAGTTCTTAAAATTGAAATCTCTCTCAAGTTTAGGCATAACTGTTATAATTTAAACCTGCTCTAAACCCGAACTTGTGGGAAGAGTACTTGATCTAAAGTCTAAGTCGTTAACGGATATGATATGGGAAGGTTGAGCTGCTGTTTATCTGTTCCTAGAGATGCTAGAATTCTGGAGAATTTTATCTTTCAAAAATCTTTAAAATAACACATGATGAGTTCCTGTATGATGAGAGATTAAAATCCTACCATAGCCATATATACATGCTTATTAGACTTTGAGCCACATATTTACTTTTTACTGCTTATGAGCATTGAGTGTGGTCAAGCTGTGTAGACCCTTAGGAGCTTGTCATGCGGTTAAAATCAAGATTCACTTGCACGTTCACTCACACATGCTGCTTCTACTCCGGAAGTACGCATCCACATACATCCACTCATTTCCATCTCCAGATTCACCCAAAAGTATTCTACTCCTAATCCGGGAGAGAATAGCCAGAAACATTATCCTATCCCTGTTTTTCCCTATGGAATAAATGCTCGAGATAGTTTGGTTACTACCACTTGCTACATTATTCTAGAAGGGTGAGTGCTCTGAAAAAAAAGAGAGAAAAAAAAATAATACGAGGAAATAAAAAGGGGCAAGTGCCCGGAACCTCGAAGAAAAGAAAAAGTGAGACAAGAGGTAAAAATGGACAAGTGTCCGACAGTAGAATTAGGGGTACAAGATACCCACCTTAGAGAAAAGAAAAAGAAAATATAGAGCATCTCATTCTCCTCAAAAAGCTTCAAAGTGCAAGAAAGGTATGTATCCCCTCAAAGAGCAAAAGTAGAATTAGACTTCCACCATTGTTATCACCATCATCACCATATACCATTCATTCGCCACACATGCACATCTTAATTGAACTTATTGATTTGTTTCTTTGGATCCATGGTTTGACTATACAATAAATGTCTTGTGAGTATGTATACTTTATCTCCCACCTATGAGCTCCAGATATTAAAGCCTTATTAGAGTACGGTGAGAGAGAAGGCAATCTGCTTTACACCATAAATACCATATATATTGAGAGAAGGCATATACCATCACTGCCTTGGTAAGGATCCAGAAATACCACAAAAGAGAGATTTGAGAGAGTCATACAAAGGAATCTCTGAGTTTTATTTGAAAATCTGCAAAAACTCCAGAGCTATAGCTGATCAAGAATAAGAGACATGGCACTTGATTAGACTGTTCTATCTTTTAACTACTCAAGACAGAAGTGACGGTTACAAGTCTCATGGTGATAGGTAAAGTAAGTAAGTTTTAAGTCTTGATAGTTTACTCTAACTCAGAGATGAGATCTTATTTAAAAGCATGTGTACTGTCAAATTTTCAAAGATATTGCAACAACTTCTGATCCATTACTGAGTCTATCCTTGCTCAGGGACGAGCAAGAGGTAAGCTTGGGGGAGTTTGTTGACGGTCCTTAAGTATCAAATTTAATTATGAAATAAACAAAGAAAAGGATCCAAATAAAATCGACATCTAGACCTAGGGTTTTATCTGACAGAATTCCACGAGTTTTGGTGTTTGTCTATTTCTGCAGGGGGTTATCAGGAAATACGGAAGAAAGGCCCACACGTCGGGATTACATAGAGATATTAACGTGCCGTGTAATTATCTTACATCTAGAAGACTCCAGAAGCCACGGGAAGGAAGCGGAGGCTGAACGGGGCTAGGCACTGGGCGCCCGCCCAGTTGACCTGGGCGCCCGCCCCCTGTCGGAGTCCAATCAGGGCACTCATTCGGGAAAGATCACCACCGACCTAAAGGATCAAGGACAACCGTTCAATCAATGTCGGTTTGATCCAACGGCCCATATTCACTTGAAGGGACTATAAAACCAGACCCCCTAGCCCCTAGAGGAGAGAGCCTCTCAACCCTAATTCATTATTCCTCAAGGGAGAAGAAGCCTCTGATCAAGATTAGAGCCACCACATCAATTAGACATCTAGATTAGCATAGCTACATAGGATTATAACTAGAAGGAGTCAATCTTTGATTGGTTTCCAGATCTGTCAAGAGGATTCTTGGTAATTCTCTAATTGTGCTTCTAATTGTTCTTCTAATTATCTTTGTTCTTCAATATTATGAAAATGACTTTGTTCTACTTCAATATATTGCTTATGACTTTGCTCTACTTGTTTATATTCAAGATTATATTGTTCTTAGTTTATCATAGTTATGTACTTGGCTTATGTTGGGTATTCTTAACATCATTACCAATAGTAGATGTTGACGGTCCTTAAGTATCAAATTTAATTATCAAATAAACAAAGAAAAGGATCCAAATTAAATCAACATCTAGACTTAGGGTTTTATCTGACAGAATTCCACGAGTTTTGGTGTTTGTCTATTTCTGCAGGGGGTTATAAGGAAATACGGAAGAAAGGCCCACACGTCAGGATTACATAGAGATATTAACGTGCCACGCAATTATCTTACATCTAGAAGACTCCAGAAGCCACGGGAAAGAAGCGGAGGCCGAACGGGGCCAGAGGCAGGGCGCCCACCTTGTTTCCCTGGGCGCCCGCCCTGACTTGGAGGCCAATTAGGACTCTGTTTCTCGGGAGATCTCCAACGACCTAAAGGATCAAGGATAACCGTTCAATCTATATCGGTTTGATCCAACAGCCCATATTCACTTGAAGGGACTATAAAATCAGACCCCCTGGCCCCTGGAGGAGAGAGCCTCTCAAACCTAATTCATTATTCTTCAAGGGAGAAGAAGCCTCTGATCAAGATTAGAGCCACCACATCAATTAGACATCTAGATTAGCATAGCTACATAGGATTAGAACTAGAAGGAGTCAATCTTCGATTGGTTTCCGGATCTGTCAAGAGGATTCTTGGTAATTCTCTAATTGTGCTTCTAATTGTTCCTCTAATCATCTTTGTTCTTCAATATTATGAATATGACTTTGTTCTACTTCAATATATTACTTATGACTTTGCTCTACTTGTTTATATTCAAGATTATATTGTTCTTAGTTTATCATAGTTATGTACTTGGCTTAGTTAGATTGGATCTATATACATGCTTAGGATCGTGTAGCGTTTATCCATCGGATCCATGGGTAAATGATAGATATTGTGTAGGCGTGGTGCTTATACCGTATTTATCTGCGATTGTACCCAATTTGCCAGATCGTGGGGTAGTTCGTGATAGTGACAGGTTCATTGATTCTTATATAGTCCCCCTCTCGTGTATTGGGCTGGCAGAGCAACATTATTACAGGGGAGTGATTGCTATGTTTCTCATTTACCTTGCTAATATCACTATGCATGGGTGTAGTCTAGTCTCGCAATGATTGCTAAGTATGCTTGCACTAACTATGATAATGTTGGGCCATATAGTTGAGAATAACTTAGGAAATATTCTTGTAGTTCGTTCTAATACCATGCTAATGACTTTCTAGAGTATCTAATTGAGGTGCTTATCATATTTATATGTGGCTGATCAGATTAATTATCTTTGTCACTATTTATTATTTCAAATATCTTTTATGTGACACTTATCCCTGTATAAAAGAGTTAGATAAATGTTCTCAATTATACATGCAATGATAGATACTCAATCTCATATTTTATTCTATAATCAATATTGATGGTTGCTAATCCCTTCCCAGTGGTAAAAATATAAATAACGATACCTGGAATACTTCCCGGTTAAAATGCTACATCGGTATTAATCTGTGCGCTTGCAGATCCCATTCATTATTTATTTAGAAGAGCAATTGCATATTTCAATACCGCGTCTCTCATGTCATGCTGGGGATGACAACTTGGCTTAAGTGGTGTGAGGGATAGGTTTGGCATTTTTGGCACCGTTACTAGATTTAGAGAACTTAGTCTACTTTTGGTAATGATGTTAAGAATACCCAACAAGCATTTTTGGCGCCGTTGCTGGGGAAGGTTGATTACTAATCAAGAATGGAATAAAGGATTTTGAGTTATCATTCGCATCACTAATATGATTGAGCTTATCTATTCTCTCATACAGTTTTACCTCGATATTTTTCTATTTTATATTATGCAGGGGAATGTATGAATAGAAGACATCTTCTAGGAAATTTTGTTGACAATCCCGAAGCGTTATTCAGAAAAACTAGAGCCAAGCTCAAGAAGAGATCATCAACACTTCAGCAAAAGCTTCATCCAATCAAGAAGATCACCGGAACTTGTCTTCAGAGTTCGAAGCCATGGCGAACAAATCGATCTGCGAGTTCTCAGCTCCCACTACGGACAACATCCGCACTGGACCTGCTGCAGAGATCGATGGCAACTTTGAGCTCAAGCCTGGACTTATCAATTTGGTGCAATCCAACCAGTTCTGTGGGAAGGCACACGAAGATGCTAGTGCTCATCTCCAACACTTCCTGGAGATTTGCAACACATTCACCATATCAAGAGTTTCCAGAGATGCTATACTACTTCGCCTCTTCCCATTCTCACTGTTAGGAAGAGCGAAGCAGTGGTTCTACGCTACAAAGGAGAAGAATACTATGTGGGCACTCTGCTCAACAAACTTCCTGGCTAAGTTCTTTCCCATGGGCAAGACCAATGCTCTCTGTGGGAAAATTACAAGTTTTCAGCAACAAAATGATGAATCTGTTCTAGAAGCATGGGAGCGCTTCCAAGACTACATCCTAGAATGTCTCCATCATGGAATGGAGAGTTGGCTACTAATGCAGACGTTTTATCATGGACTCGGCAATAGTGCCCGAGAGACCATGGATGCTGCAGCTGGAGGAGCATTTTTATCACTTACTATATCACAAGCCACAGCTCTTGTGGAGAAGATGGCGTCCAACCAAGGCTGGAATGAAGAGAGGACCCAGACACGCAAGAGAGGTGGAGGTATGCATCAGCTCAAGGAGGTAGACATGCTATCTGCAAAGCTAGACCTGCTCATGAAGAAGCTCAACGATAGAGCTGGAGATAAGAAAGAAGTTATGCACATCTACGACTCTCACATGACTTGTGAAGAGTGTGGAGATACTGGACACTCAGGCAATCACTGCCCTGAGATACTTGAGGACGTGAACTACATCAACAACAACAACTACTACTACTACAACCGTCCTCAACAACATCAAGGTTGGAATCAACAGAGGCCTAACTACTCAGGTAATTATCAAGGTAACAATTCTTACAATAATAATTTTCCACTTCTGAGAGAGTTAGTGTCTAATCAAGGAAAGCTAATGGAGAGTCTATCTAAGAAATTGGCATCTAATGATAAAATGCTAGAAAATATAAATAATAGAATGGATAATTTCTCTTCTGCCATCAAGAATCAAATTAGGTTTAATAAAATGATTGAATCCCAGTTAAATCAAATAGCTGCTGCTGTTCCTACTACTAACCCCGGTATACCATCACAACCAGAAGGATTAGAATCTGCAAATCTTGTAGACACGTTTGATGCAGGTAATTGGAGTAACCCCGTCACTAAATTCACTACTGACCTTCTGCCGGTCAAGAGAGGCAATCCAGGACGCCCCGTCATCCCGATCTCCATCGGCATGGTGGACTTCCAAGAATCACTCTGTGACTTTGGCTCTAGTGTCAACATTATGCCCAGGGTACTCTATGAAAAATTCTTTACATATTCTTTATTAGAAACAACCATGTGTTTGCAGTTTGCAGATCAGACGATAAGTTTTCCAAAGGGAATATTGAAGAACCTTTGTGTCCGAGTTGGTACCTTATACGCCCTAGCAGACTTGGTGGTGATAGAGACCGGTAATGATGAGAGAGCACCCATCATCTTAGGGAGGCCATTCTTAAACACCTCGGGAGCTGTCATCTACGCCAGTGCTGCCAAGATCAGTTTCTACATCAAAGGGAGGAAGGAGACGTTTTTCTTCAAGAACAAGACTACACAAATCCCAGATCAATCTAGACGTGAATCAAGGAAGAGGACCAACAGGAGGAACAGGAACAAGCAAGTGTGGACCGAGTCAGCTAAGATGGTCACTGCAGTTCATAGAGGTCAAGATCACCAACTTAAGTCACCGTTTTTGACCAAGAAGGATGACCCAGGAATGCCAAGCATCTACTGCTCCATAAATGGATACAACTTCTACAAGACGTTTTGCGACACTGGATCGGGCGTCAACATAATGGCCGCAGTCACCTATCAGCTCTTGTTCGGAACCATGCCCCTATGACCAACATACATTCAGCTCCAGATGGCAGATCAGACATTTCGAGAAGTTAAAGGAACAATAACTGATGTCTCTATCAAAATAGACGATCATTTTGTCTACACAGACTTTCAAGTTGTTGACATGGGAGAAGATGAGTACGATCCACCCATCATTCTTGGAAGACCGTTCCTCAGCACCGTTAAAGCAATCATCTACATTGGAACTGGAGTAGTCCATATGCTCTTCCCCTCAGAGAAGGTACGCCGTTATTTTATTGACCCTGACTATATCGTTGAAGAATCTAAGCAGGTAAGAAAACGACGCAACCGCAACCAGAGGAGGCAAATCATCAAGGACGGATGGGCAGACTACGAAGGAGAAGTGATAAGATCAGAAGATGTAGAGTTTAAACAGAATTTTCAGAGGAGACCGTAGCACCGAGTCAGGTATGGAAAGAGAAGATAACCATACATGAAGAGGAGGCGCCGCCGGAAGTACCGACTACGCCACCCAACGAACCTCAGGACAATTGAGAAAACAGAGAGTCCCCGTTCGGAGGACTTAAAAACACCGAACGCCTTGCCAAGAGGTAAACTTGGTAGTTATCCTTTCCCTTTCGATTATTTTAAAATAGTTTGCTTAGTTAATTATATTCATACTATTCTAAAAAGAAAATAAAAATGTTAAAAAAATAGTAAGCCCCATGTGAGTATACGAGTGGCATAAACCCCATAAGTACATTCACTGTGGTGGCATAAAAATAAAATAAATATTTTTCTGCTTTATAAAATGAAAATATAAAAATAGGGAGTAATAATTATTGAGGAGTCTCAACATGATAAAGGCTAGATATTTATGCTAACACTTAATCAGTTCCACAAAGCTTTGTTGTCTATTTGAGCTCCACAGAATTCAAGAATCAAAAAGACTAGCAGACGGAGGACATTCTAATCGCTGTCAAGATACTGCCGACTTTCAAATACACCTCTGCCACCTGCTAGCTACATCAAAAGAAATTACGTCAAAATTCAGCTTGGGGGAGAGCACCCCCATTTATCCCGATAAGTATTTCTATCTATCTATCTTTATACTTATACTATATTAAAATATAACTATGGAAAACCAAATAAAGATTTTGTGCATATATATATATATCTTTTGCTTAGTGTGTTTAATAAAGAAATAAAGTGGCTATGCTAATCTGTATCTAAATAAAACTCTAGCACGGATATGATGAATAGTTGCTCTGCCTAACTAGCAAATTTTAAGTTCTCTCTCAAGTTTAGATATAACTGTTATAATTTAAAGCTTGCTCTAGACCTAAACTTGTGGGATGAAAACTTGATCTGAAGTCTAAGTTGTTAACGGATATGATATGGGAAGGTTGAGCTGCTGTTTATCTGTTCCTAGAGATGCTAGAATTCTGGAGAATTTTATCTTTGAAAATCTTTAAAATATTGCATGATGAGTTCCTGTATGATGAGAGTTTAAATTCCTACCACAGCCATATATACATGCTTGCTAGACTTTGAGCCACACATTTACTATTTACTGCTTATGAGCATTGAGTGTGGTCAAGCTGTGTAGACCCTTAGGAGCTTGTCATGTGGTTAAATCAAGATTTCACTTGCACGTTCACTCATATATGCTACTTCTACTCTGGAAGTACCATCCACATATATCCACTCATTTCCATCTCCAGAACCACCCAAAAATATTCTACTCCTAATCCGGGAGAGAATAACCAAAAATATTTCTATTTTTCCCTTGTGAAATAAATACTCAAGTTATCTTGTTACTACCACTTGCTATATTACCTCAAGAGATGAGTGCTCTAAAAAAAGAAGAAAGAAAAAAGAGATAGATATGAGGAAATAAAAAGGCGCAAGTGCCCGGAACCTCGAAAGAAAAGAAAAAGTGAGACAAGAGGTAAAAATGGACAAGTGTCCGACAGTAGAATTAGGGGTACAAGATACCCAACTGAGAGAAAAGAAAAAAAGAAGAGCATCTCATTCTCCCCATAAAATTTCAGAAAGCAAGGAAGGTATGTACCCCTCAAAGAGCAAAAGTAGAATTAGACTTCCACCATTGCTATCACCATCATCACCATACACCATTCATTCGCCACACATACACATCTTGATTTGACTTATTGATTTGTTTCTTTGGATCCATGGTTTGACTATGCAATACATGTCTTATAAGTATGTATACTTTATCTCCCGCCTATGAGCTCCAGATATTAAAGCCTTATTAGAGTAGGGTGAGAGAGAAGGCAATGTCACTATGCCTTATACCATAAATACTATAGATATTGAGAGAAGGCATATACCATCACTGCCTTGGTAAGGATCCAGAAATATCACAAAAGAGAGATATGAGAGAATCATACAAGGAATCTCTGAGTTTTATTTGAAAATCTACAAAAACTCCAGAGCTATAGCTGATCAAGAATAAGAGACATGGCACTTGGCTAGACTGTTCTATCTTTTGACTACTCAAGACAGAAGTGACGGTTACAAGTCCCATGGTGAAAGGTAAAGTAAGTAGGTTTTAAGTCTTGACAGTTTACTCTAACTCAGAGATGAGATCATATTTAAAAGCATGTGTACCGTCAATTTTTAAATATATTGCAACAACTTCTAATCCATCGCTGAGTCTGTCCTTGCTCAGGGACGGGCAAGAGGTAAGCTTGGGGGAGTTTGTTGACGGTCCTTAAGTATCAAATTTAATTATCAAATAAACAAAGAAAAGGATCCAAATGAAATCAACATCTAGACTTAGGGTTTTATCTGACAGAATTCTACGAGTTTTGGTGTTTGTCTATTTCTGCAGGGGGTTATCAGGAAATACGGAAGAAAGGCTCACACGTCGGGATTACATAGAGATATTAACGTGCCACGCAATTATCTTACATCTAGAAGACTCCAGAAGCCACGGGAAAGAAGCGGAGGCCGAACGGGGCGAGAGGCAGGGCACCCGCCATGTTTCCCTAGGCGCCCGCCCTGACTTGGAGGCCAATTAGGACTCTGTTTCTCGGGAGATCTCCACCGACCTAAAGGATCAAGGATAACTGTTCAATCTATGTCGGTTTGATCCAACGGCCCATATTCACTTGAAGAGACTATAAAACCAGACACCCTGGCCCCTGGAGGAGAGAGCCTCTCAACCCTAATTCATTATTCTTCAAGGGAGAAGAAGCCTCTGATCAAGATTGGAGCCACCACATCAATTAGACATCTAGATTAGCATAGCTACATAGGATTAGAACTAGAAGGAGTCAATCTTCGATTGGTTTCTGGATCTGTCAAGAAGATTCTTGGTAATTCTCTAATTGTTCTTCTAATCATCTTTGTTCTTCAATATTATGAATATGACTTTGTTCTACTTCAATATATTGCTTATGACTTTGCTCTACTTGTTTATATTCAAGATTATATTGTTCTTAGTTTATCATAGTTATGTACTTGGCTTAGTTAGATTGGATCTATATACATGCTTAGGATCGTATAGCGTTTATCCATCGGATCCATGGGTAAATGATAGATATTGTGTAGGCGTGGAGCTTATACCGTATTTATCTGCGATTGTACCCAATATGCCAGATCGTGGGGTAGTTCATGGTAGTGACAGCTTCATTGATTCTTATATAGTCCCCCTCTCGTGTATTGGGCTGACAGAGCAACATTATTATAGGGGAGTGATTGCTATGTTTCTCATTTACCTTGCTAATATCACTATGCATGGGCGTAGTCTTGTCTCGCAATGATTGCTAAGTATGCTTGCACTAACTATGATAATGCTAGACTATATAGTTGAGAATAATTAGGAAATATTCTTGTAGTTCGTTCTAATACCATGCGAATGACTTTCTAGAGTATCTAATTGAGGTGCTTATCATATTTATTATGTGGCTAAGTTATGCTGATCAGATTAATTATCCTTGTCACTATTCATTACTTCATATATCTTTATGTGACACTTACCCCTGTATGAAAGAGTTAGATAAATGTTCTCAATTATACATGCAATGATAAATACTCAATCTCATATTCTATTCTGTAATCAATATTGATGATTGCTAATCCCTTCCCAGTGTTAAAAATATAAATAACGATACCTGGAATACTTCCCGGTTAAAATGCTACATCGGTATTAATCTGTGCGCTTGCAGATCCCATTCATTATTTATTTAGAAGAGCAATTGCATATTTCAATACCGCGTCTCTTATATCATGCTGGGGATGACAACTTGGCTTAAGTGGTATGAGGGATAGGTTTGGCGTTTTTGGCACCGTCATCAGATTTAGAAAACTAAGTCTACTTTTGGTAATGATGTTAAGAATACCCAACAGCGAGCGCACCCGCAAGTCCGCCTATCGGCCCCAATCTTTTTCCCTTCCTCTTCTGCACTGATTAGCATCACGTCCATGGTTACGATCAAGTTGTTTCTGGATCAGAGACTGCGTTAGCACCTATATAATCCTCCATAGGCCTCTTCTCTTCTCACACCAACCATTTCTCATCTCCCTCTTGTGAAGATTGCTAAGCTCTCCCATTCTCCAGTAGTGACCATGTCTAGTTATGCCCTCAAGCTGATCAATGCTCCCAAGACCATAGCCAATCTAGACATAGCGCCTTACCAAGAGAGTTCTAGCAAGGAGGTCCATGTTGAGAAGAGAAAGCTGTTAGCGTTGTTACCAGCAAACCACAAAGCGCCCACCAATAGCGCTGCCAACAAACCTGCTACTGCCCGTTCGTCCACTAGCAACATAGGACTTAAGAGAAAAGCCCCTAGTGGTGATAGTTAAGGCAATCATGCTGGTAGCAAGATGGGTGGCAAGGCCAAGAAGACGGAATCGTCCAGTACTCTCCCTAGGATCAGGAGGCACTTGCCACAGCCGTCAATCAAGCGTCGTGCAGGACAGTACGAGAGCAGGGATGAAGAAGATGATCCCAATATCATAGCCGAGCTTTTAGCTAAGCAGGCTAGCCTACGTACTGAGTTATAGGTTTTAGAATATGACCTAGAGGAAAAGAACACTGAGATTAGGAACCTCAGTGATGATGTTAATAGGTTTTGCTTCATGTTTAATACTAAACTTAGAAAGGTCGCTGAAGCCTTAGGTGTTGGTCACCTTGTTGAAGATCTTTAGACCACACCTCTTGCATGAATCATTGTTCAGGCACATTTTTCCTTTTCACAATATTTATGTTTCAAATATTTTTTCCCTTCCAATGTAATGTGCCTATTCAAAGTTATCAATAAAAAAAGTTTGTTTATCTTGTGCACTTGTTTTCTATATATATTGGGACTAACCATGATAGGAAAGAAAACAAGTGTGGGAGAAGGACTATTTAATCAAAAATCTCGGTTTGTGCAAACCCTCCTCCCCAAAAAAGATTTTAAAATGAAATGTTTAAAATGATGTTACCTTCGTACTCCATCAAACATGTCTCCTATGTTCAAATATGTTTTTGCATACTTTATATTCTTGGCTAATATCCCTAGAGATTTATGAACACTTGTTATAGGGACCACATTTATCTAAGTAATTGGCGTATGTGATATAGTAGGATGACATGATGCTTGCTGGTTCTTGCAAAGTACTTGGGTTTTCTTTATAAAAAGCAAAATTCGATAGCAAGTTTCTTGAATGATCAAGCTTTATTCCTACCATGGCCAAATATTTGTTCATGATTAAACCTTCTACATATGCTACTTGCTCTGTGTTGAGTTTGGTCAAATTTTTGGACCGCTGTCGAGAGATGTTTCATGCCTCTAAGATCAGAATTCACTTGCACCTAAAATTTCGCCAACTCTTACACTGAGGGTTGCGCACATATATCCACCAAATAAAAATGCCAATATCTCACCCTGAGAATTGTGCATTCATATACATTCCTTGCATTTGTTATCATAAAGCTCTCTTTCATTTTCATCAGAATCATAGGAATGGGCTATATATATATAATTATTATGAGAAAAAGCAAAAGGGGCAAAACGGGGAAAGATTCATACCCGTCCAAAAAAATAAAATAAAATTTGTGTTATAGCCCATATCCTCTCAAGTTTTTCATCTCATTTCAAAAGAGAGTCTTGATGCAAGGAATGTTGCAATAAAAGTAGTGATAGGATTCCACCAAAAATTCCACACACTTGCACATTCTGATCTAAGGGTATGGCGCACTCCCTCCGGTATGGTCCTGGGTTTGACTCGACAACAGATGCAGAGTAAGTAAGTTCCACCATCATAGCTACCCAAAACTCCAGATAAGCCTTTTAGAAGTAGGATGATCAAAAAGAAGGCATCAACTCTTTATGCCTTGGTAAGGAACCACTCACATATTAGGAGGGACTTGAGAGCATCATTCAAGAAACATATGCTATCTTTATTTTTCAAAATCTTGCAAAACCCCAAGTTTCTGCGCAGGGACTATGTAAGAGGATTTGAATCTAGGCTGTTCCATGTTTCAATTACCCAAGATAGCTTGGTAGACACTTTGAAGTTCATAAATCCAGGTGAAGCTAGGAATAACGTGTATGCAGATTCTTTTGACAAGGAAGATGAACCCATTTGGTCTTTAGTGCCTTCACTCGAGGACGAGCAAAGGACCAAGTGTGGGGGAGTATTTGGTACCCCTTATCTTATAATTATAAACATCATTTTAACAAATAAAATAAATAGATGGTAGGGCTTTGAACTAACCTTTCCACAAGTTTTGTTGCAAATATCAATTTTAGGTATGACACGTGGAAAGGCGCAAAAGACACAAGAAAGCGCACTTCAAGAAAGCGTATTCAGAAAAGGCGCAAATCAAAGATAAATGGAAAAGCCCACCAAAACACCGAACTGGATCCATCCGTAACCACGGGAAGGATCAGGGCCTAGAGACGAACTGACCATGCGAAGGCGGTGGCCAGGGGGGCCCACCAGTGGTGCGGCCGCACCCCCCGTGGTGGCAACTCGGTCCCAATTTTTTCAGGCGGTTACAAGGCAGCATGCATAGGACGGTTTCACCTCCTACCAAATTTATATCGCCATGAACCTTTCTTGTTGGGCTATAAATAGATGGCTCCACACCATTCAACACACACACACCATCATTTGGAGCAATACACCTCACATTTCTACACTTGTTCTTTAGTTTAGATTCAGTAGTAGAGCAAGGCAAAGCTAGCAAGGAGAGCTTGTCTCCTTGGAGGATCTTAGAGCTTCTTGGTATGAATACAATTCAGTTCTCCTCCATGAGCAAGTTCTTATCTTATTTATATGATTATGCAATTGAATTAGAGTATAGTTGTGTTCATATCTTGTTCATAGTATATGAACTAGTTCTTAGTTCTTGTGCTATGTTCTTGATGTGTTCATCCTTGTTCTTCATCATTCATCGAATTAGTATGAGTAGACAAAGGATTAAGATTGGGGTAACGGTTCATTGGGCTGTGATGGCCACTCTTAGCCAAGCCTGTCAATCCAAAGGGTTGGGGTCCCGGGAGGCTAGGACGCATTTCCAATTACACGCGTGAGGTGCTCGGGTATGTGGAGATCAGCGGATGCACGGGTATCTTTCGGGTAGAGGGGTAGGTGGCAGGGTAGTGACCGCCCTGTCATCCCTGGTATCCCCCACAATTAGGTATTCCGGTAGGAGTTCGGTAAAGTCCCTATCGGCTAGATGTCTAGCTGCGGGGATCTCCCCAGAGCCTCAGACATAGTTCTAACTCTAGTTATATTGATTAGATGTTCTACTAACAATTCTTTGCATAGTTATATAAGATCAATGCCGGCTCAAGTAGTTGTTCTTTATTTCTTTTATTTCCTTATTTTCTCTTTATTCATTGAGGTTGCCCCAATGAGTGTGTCCACTATCCATATTTTAAGAGCCTGTCGTGACCCCTGATTAGACTATGTCTACCTATGCATCTCAATAAGTGATCATGCTACAAACCAAGCTAGATGCATTTGTTACGCCCTCCTACGGGATTAAATACGATAACCCTTGAATACTCACGGGTTGAAATGCTACAATGATAGTTCTGTTCGCTTGCAGTTTTATTCTTTATATTCATGAACTATTGATTGGCGTACCTAAGTACCATTACTTAAGATTGTAAACTCTGTGCATTTATCTAGTGTCGTGCTACAACTTTGCATATCATAAGTAAGGATGGTTAGGATGGCCAATCCGGCATTCCTAATTATTGTTACCAGACTGCACTGATAAGGTCGGCGCCATTAAAGGCCTTGGGTTATCTCTATGACGTAATGATAGTTACGGTATACCAACACCCGACATTTCTGGTGCCATTGCTAATGATGGATTTATAGTCTATCTTTAGTAGTGACGCTAAGAAATGCCAACAATCACCAAAACTTGTGGAATTCTATTAGTGATAACCTCTTTAGCTAGATAGTATTCTTATTTTAATCCTTTCTCATGCTATGTTGACGGTTAAAAAGGGTACTTATCTACAACAACAAACTCCCCCAAGCTTACCTTTTGCTTGTCCCTGACTAAAGATAGACTTAGTGATGGATCAGGAGTTGCTACAATACTTTCACGCCTCACGAGTACACAAGCGTTCAAACATGGACTCTCATCCAGATTTGATTGAACTAGTCTAACTCAATACTCACCCATATTACCTTTTACCATGGAGCTTATAGCTATCACTTAGGTCTTGGATAGTTGAAAGATAGAACAGTTAAGTCGAGCACTATACTACTCACCCTTCGATCAACTATTATTCTGGAGTTTTATAAGATTTTCAAATAAAACTCAGAGTTTCCTCGTATGACACTTTCTAGTATCTCATATGTGGTTTTTTTATATACTCTCTGAGGCAAGTGAGTATGCCTTCTCTCTACTCTCACCCTAGTTCTAATTGGCTTATGTGGAGCTCATAGGTGGGAAAGATAATTCAAACCTACTTACGTGTATTACATAGTTAAATCATGGATCTAGAGAAACTAATTATACAATCAAGTCATATGTGCATGTGAGTGAATGAAGTGAAGTGATAAGAATGAAAGGGGTTATGAGGGGTGATAACTGATGGTGAATATCTAATTCTACATTTGCTCCTTATGGAAACATACCTCCCTAATTTAGGAATAAGGACTTGGCTGTCTTTCTTTTGCATTGGGACTTTTGTCTTCTTTCTTTCTTTTCTCATTTTTTTAGAAATCAGCCAGCCCTTTTAATGCACTGATAACAACAGGGAGTAGAAACTAAAATAACTAGAGCTTTATTGGATAAGTAGAATAAGACATAATGGCAATGGATATTTTTGGGTATTCCCTCCTAGTGTAGGAGTAGAATATTTTCTATGTGGATGTGGATGAAGGAATGCATACACTTAGTGTAGGAGTAGCATTAAGTGTGGTGTGTATATGTGGGTGGTACTTTTAGGAACAAAAGTAGCACATAGCGAATGTGGTGGATGTAAGTTGTTGCGTACTTCTAAGGATAGAAGTAGCAAAGATCAATGGATGGAGAGCACATAATATTGACTTTAAGTGCATAACTAGTTCCTTAGGGTCTACACAACTTAACTACCCTCAATGCTTATAGGATGAAATATAAGTGGATGTAACACCCTAAAAATTTCACTTTTCCAAATAGGGCAATTTGGTTTAATTAATTGTTGTGAGCATTAAGATATAGTAAGAAAGGAATTTCTATTGAATTAAAATTCACTATAAGGCCTAGACACATGCTTGTGCATTCATGCTGCTGCATAGATTTTATTGAGTGGTGTTTCTTTTAATTTAAAATGATTTTAAAAATCCTTTCAAAAAGAATTGAGCAAAATATGAATTTAGAAAATGGAAAAGGCTCAACTCTCTCCCTCCCCACTCTCGGGCTCGGCCCATTCTTTCTCCCCCCTGTGGCCTGCTATCTTCCCCTCCCTCCTTTCTTCTCTGCGCGTGTAACACCCTAAAATTTACTCCTTTTGAAATATAGATAAAATTATTTAATTTTGTATTTTTGTGCTCATGAAAATATAGGAAAAATAATATTTTCCATTAAATTAAAATTTATCATAAGGCTTAGCAATATTATTATGCATACATGCTGGTGCATATGTTTTGATGTGATGCTTGTTGCTCCTTTATGTGTTGATAGTAAGAAAAATATTTAAAATACGTTTAGTAGATCGATCTTCCTTATTCGGCACGTGTTTATCTTTTATCTACAACCAAATTCCTTGTTTCTAAGCTCAAATTTTTATTAGGACCTTCCTAAAATCTTTTCTTTGTCACTCAAAGCACTTCTTTTAGTTCCTTGTCCATCAAGCACTCTCTACAAATTTTTCGGGAATTTTTTTCAACTTCTGTTCTCACTTTTCTACGAGCATAAATCTAATTTTTAGATGCCCCAAATTATCTTATCATGAGGTCCAAATACGTTATTTGAGTTCCTCATATTCCATAATGTCTCTGAGAATTTTCTCCGAATTTTCAGAGCTTTTAGAATATTTTTTATAGTTTAAATAATAATTCTGGACTTTTTTAGAATTATTTTATCCATGAAAATAATTAATTTCGAAAATAATAAATCTACTACTATTTTCCAACGTCAAAGCCCAGTTACAATAATCATAATAAATCCCAAGACCATATCTTTATTTACTAATGGACTTTAATAATTAATTAGGCCTATTAGTAAAGATGAAGGTTGCAAATCAGTTAGTACCATATCGCTAGTTGACGTGGAGGTGGGAAGTTTTTTTCCCTATATATATATATATATATATAGCAACCCCTTAGGCAAAGCACATCAAAAACTATCATATAGGAAGCCTCTAATTTGAGAATCCCTAGGTAGTAAACTATATTTTCTTCTTTCTCTCTACGTTACCTTTAATGTGTTACCTATGCCACCGTTTGAATCTCGTCGGAGAACTGAGCTCGCCCCGTCGTCCTTGCCGTCATCAGTTGTTTCTCTATGGTGTTCAAACCTGCGGACGCCCTTCATGCGGAAGCCACGGAGCGAGAATTAGCGTCATGCTACGCGACGTCCAAGTCATCTAGCTTGCAAGCCCAGCCGGCCAAAAGCCACAGGTATAGTACGTATGCCCATAACACTTATATCTTCAGCACGTACATTCTACACGTTGGTCGTATAATCCATGTTACCTGGCTCCTGTATCTACCGGTGTGTTTTTGTCTTCTAATTCGTGATCACTGACCAGAATCGTCAAAGTAGGTAAATTCCGGCAAGTTTCACGTCGTCGTCCATGGCGGACCACCGTACCGGAGATCTTGAGTCGGCCATGTGCTACGATTGTGCTCTACGCTGCCCCAGTTTTCTATTTGCTAGCATGATGACATCACGTGAGAGGTCATGACATGATTTCTGGCCGTTTTCTTTTACAAAAATAAATCCAAAAATACAATAGGAATACATTAGCTTGTTTAGGTCATATCTTCTCCGTTTTAACTCCGTTTTGACCCATTCAAATTGCGTTGGATTCGTATTAATGAGCTCTACATGTTAGTAATATTATTTTCTCAGTTTGAAACTTTTTATTTTCGTGACCTTATTTAATTAATTTTCTATATAAAATTTTAGAAAATTCATAACTTCTACGTTTTAATTCCGATTTTCGTGATCTTTACGTCTGTGAGATCGTAGCGATGCGTAGAATCATTTTCTAAACTTTCCATACTGTTTTTATATGATTGGTGTACTGTTCTAATTGTAGTCTTGTTTGCTTCGTGTATGTTGTCTCCGATTGTTTGTGTGATCGATGATCGAGTTTAGACGGTGAGCAGTTTTTGGTGATCAAGATAAGGGCTTTGGCAACAAGTAAAGACCAGCATAACCAAAAGGATAAGCAAGAGCATTTGGATCAAGGCAAGTATAGCATTTGGATTTTATTTCTGTGACTAGATTAATGTTAAGTAATAAATGATAAAAATGACTTTTTAGCCACTTGATGATTTATCTGTAAGTGATAACTGAGACAACAGTGCAACCATGATGGCTATAATGGCTCTGGCTTTAGCTCAGTATGAAGACCTTTTCTAGCTTGTTAGAGGTTACCCGAAAGGGCGGAGGGGCGGAACCGTTTTGGGTATAGTGTGGCCTCTGTCTGTATGTGTATAGGCTGCGAGTCATTGTGCCATCGGAAGGGGGCTCTATATCTACGCGCAAAGGAAACCTTGTGGCCCTAACATGTTAGACGAACTTTTGAAAGGCTTCATAGTGATCCCTGCCGACCTTCCTTGGTAGTGGGTTAAGAGGCTGATCACCTCAGGCGAAAGGGTAAATCATGACTCATGGGTAAAGATGTACAACCTCTGCAGAGTCTTAAAACTAGTATACTAGCCGTGCTCACGGTCAAGAGCGGCCTTGGGGATTCTTGCATCGACGATGATGATTCTTGTGTGTTATATATGTTCATTATTTATTATTTAATGCTTTACATTACTTATGTCACATTGATCATGAGATTGTGAGAGCTATACAATCTGGTTGCTATACTTGTGGAGTTCGACATGGACTCACTCTTGCTATTTCCCCCAAACCTCAGGAGAAGTTTAGGCTTGTGATCAACCAGTCAGTTGGATCCTATAGAGAGAAGTTAATACCCGGAGTTTGGAGTTATCTATCCGATGTTTGCTATCAAAGGTTATCTCTTTTATATTATGTATGTTATATAATTTATGCATTGTCTTTTGATATTACCCCTTATTTGTAGCTATATGTGAGATTTGGCTTCTAAGACTTACATATGGTGCATATCTGGTTTTGTTCTTAAAATCGGGTATTACAAAGTGGTATCAAAGCAATGCTGACGGTAGAACGCAAGCCTAGTTAGAAATTTGTCGTCTTAAGGTTTTGGAATTGTCATAAAATCCTTGCTCTATAAACTTTGGTATTTTCGTCCATACTATATCCCTATCCTTACTATTTGTCTCCACCTTGTTGCTTATTTTAAAAGTACATGTTCTCACCTTCACTCCTTGATTCAGTATGCTATTAGAACCTTTTCATACCCCCTTCTTACGTCTTTGAAACATAAGTTTTAGGATCTTTGCCCTTAATGAAGAGAACGATAATATCGCAAAGTTGAGTGAAGTGTGCTTAGTTGGTTTGTTATTATGCTTATGTTTGATTTGGATCATTGTAATGATTGCAATGATCTTGTGGAATTACTTCACAATTTCATTAGATTAAAGACCTAAGGCATAAGGATTAATGAAATAAGTAGTTGGGTTTGGCTATCTCTTGTTTCTATCCCTTGCTGATTTCTAGAGCAGTTTGCAATAATGCTGGTGTATCTAAAGGTCTGATCATGCAAAGTTTATCAAATTTTTCTGGGAACAACTAGACATTAAGATCTTTCTCTGACCGTAAGAATCACCCTCATAGCTATTATGGTTTGGAAGTTACAAAAATCACAAGATGATACAGATGTGCTGTCCAGAATCTGGACCAGTTTCGGGAACTTGCTGTTTGAGACAAATATAACTACATAATTTGGAAACGTGTTCTATAGAAAAGTTATAGACGACTTGCTAAGCTTTCCAACAGTATAATCTGGAACTTATTTGGCTAAGGATAACCTGAGATATGATATTTACAATTGGATGTTTCTGTTCTATATCAAAGTCTAGACAGTTTTGGTATTCCCTATTTTCGGCCAAGTTAAATACAGAATCTGGGAAAACATGGTATATGAAAGTTGTAGAGGATTTGCTAAGCTTTTCAAAAATGTAAGGATAATCTCTAGATGAGTTAAGTAGCTCGAGATATAATTTCTGGAATTTACTGCACCTTTGCTGAGACATTATCAGGAAGGATATTATGTTTGGTTGTTTTACCTATGCTTAAAGACAGAACCTAAGGAGGAATTCTACATTAAAGTTGTGGGGAATTTCATAAGTTTTCTAACGATATAATCTGCAACTCTATTGAATTAATAGAATAAGAGTTATACCAGTTTTACTACGCAGGTATTTTTCATATCGCGAGGAAATTTCAGGATACGTGTTTGCTCCACTGCACATAAGTTCTTTGGGATGTCAGAAGATCTCAATGTTAACTTGTCTAGAAAGTATGCAAGCTACCTTTCTTGGTCCCCTAATTGACTTTTCTTAAGGGGGTAGCCCAATTAAAGAACTACAAGGAGAAGAAGTGGTTAATAACTGGAACATCTATAAGGACATCAAGTGCTTGGTATGTTTTTAAGAACAAAACTAGATATGCACCATATGTGAGTCTTAGAAGCCAAAACTCACATATAGCTACAAATAAGGGGTAATATCAAAAGACAATGCATAAATTATATAACGTACATAATATAAAAGAGATAACCTTTGATAGCAAACATCGGATAGACAACTCCAAACTCCGGGTATTAACTTCTCTCTACAGGATCCAACTGACTGGTTGATCACAAGCCTAAACTTCTCTTGAGGTTTGGGAAAAATAGCAAGAGTGAGTCCATGTCGAACTCCACAAGTATAGCAACCAGATTGTATAGCTCCCACAATCTCATGATCAATGTGACATAAGTAATGTAAAGCATTAAATAATAATTAATGAACATATATAACACACAAGAATCATCATCGTCGATGCAAGAATCCCCAAGGCCGCTCTTGACCGTGAGCACGGCTAGTATACTAGTTTTAACACTCTGCAGAGGTTGTACATCTTTACCCATGAGTCATGATTTACCCTTTCGCCCGAGGTGATCAGCCTCTTAACCCACTACCAAGGAAGGTCGGCAGGGATCACTATGAAGCCTTACAAAAGTTCGTCTAACATGTTAGGGCCGCAAGGTTTTCTTTGCGCGCAGATATAGAGCCTCCCTTTCGATGGCACAATGACTCGCAGCCTATACACATACAGACAGAGGCCACACTATACCCAAAACGGTTCGGCCCCTCCGCCCTTTCGGGTAACCTAAAAAGCTAGAAAAGGTCTTCATACTGAGCTAAAGCCAGAGCCATTATAGCCCTCATGGTTGCACTGTTGTCCCGGTTATCACTTACAGATAAATCATCAAATGGCTAAAAAGTCATTTTTATCATTTATTACTTAACATTAATCTAGTCACAAGATCATGGTCGCAGAAATAAAATCCAAATGCTATACTTGCCTTGATCCAAATGCTCTTGCTTATCCTTTTGGTTATGCTGGTCTTTACTTGTTGCCAAAGCTCTTATCTTGATCAGCAAAAACTGCTCACCGTCTAAACTCGATCATCGATCACACAAACAATCGGAGACAACATACACGAAGCAAACAAGACTACAATTAGAACAGTACACCAATCATATAAAAACAGTATGGAAAGTTTAGAAAATGATTCTACGCATCGCTATGATCTCACAGACGTAAAGATCACGAAAATCGGAATTAAAACGTAGAAGTTACGAATTTTCTAAGATTTTATATAGAAAATTAATTAAATAGGGTCACGAAAATAAAAAAGTTTCAAAGTGAGAAAACAATGCTACTAACATATAGAGCTCATTAATACGAATCCAACACAATTTGAATGGGTCAAAACGGAGTTAAAACGGAGAAGATATGACCTAAACAAGCTAATGTATTCCTATTGTATTTTTGGATTTATTTTTGTAAAAGAAAACGGCCAGAAAACATGTCATGACCTCTCACGTGATGTCATCATGCTAGCAAATAGAAAACTGGGGCAGCGTAGAGCACAATCGTAGCACATGGCCGACTCAAGATCTCCGGTACGGTGGTCCGCCATGGACGACGACGTGAAACTTGCCGGAATTTACCTACTTTGACGATTCTGGTCAGTGATCACGAATTAGAAGACAAAAACACACCGGTAGATAGAGGAGCCAGGTAACGTGGATTATACGACCAACGTGTAGAATGTACGTGCTGAAGATATAAGTGTTATGGGCATACGTACTATACCTGTGGCTTTTGGCCGGCTGGGCTTGCAAGCTAGATGACTTGGACGTCGCGTAGCATGACGCTAAGTCTCGATCCGTGGCTTCCGCATGAAGGGCATCCGCAGGTTTGAACACGACAGAGAAACAACAGATGACGGCAAGGACGACGGGGCGAGCAAACGGTGGCGTAGGTAACACATTAAAGGTAACGTAGAGAGAAAGAAGAAAATATATAGTTTACTACCTAGGGATTCTTAAATTAGAGGCTTCTTATATAATAGTTTTTGATGTGCTTTGCCTAAGAAGTTGCTTCATATATATAGGGAGAAAAACTTCCCACCTCCACGTCAACTAGCGATATGGTACTAACTGATTTGCAACCTTCATCTTTATTAATAGGCCTAATTAATTATTAAAGCCCATTAGTAAATAAAAATATGGTCTTGGGATTTATTATGATTATTGTAACTGGGCTTTGACGTTGGAAAATAGTAATAGATTTATTATTTTCGAAATTAATTATTTTCATGGATAAAATAATTCTAGAAAAGTCCACAATTATTATTTAAACTATGAAAAATATTCTAAAAGCTCTGAAAATTCCGAGAAAATTCTCAGAGATATTATGGAATATGAGGAACTCAAATAACGTATTTGGACCTCATGATAAGATAATTTGGGGCATCTAAAAATTAGATTTATGCTCATAGAAAAGTGAGAACAGAAGTTGAAAAAAATTCCTGAAAAATTTGTAGAGAGTGCTTGATGGACAAGGAACTAAAAGAAGTGCTTTGAGTGACAAAGAAAATATTTTAGGAAGGTCCTAATAAAAATTTGAGCTTAGAAACAAGAAATTTGGTTGTAGATAAAAGATAAATACGTGCCGAATAAGGAAGATCGATGTACTAAATGTATTTTAAATATTTTTCTTACTATCAACACATAAAGGAGCAACAAGCATCACATCAAAACATATGCACCAGCATGTATGCATAATAATATTGCTAAGCCTTATGATAAATTTTAATTTAATGAAAAATATTATTTTTCCTATATTTTCATGAGCACAAAAATACAAAATTAAATAATTTTATCTATATTTCAAAAGGAGTAAATTTTAGGGTGTTACAGCGCGGCCCACTTCGCGGCCTAGGCAGCGCAGCCCAGCGTCCGCGCGCCCGTATCCTCGCAGCAGCCGCTGACTGGGCGGTCCCGCGCCCCCGTGTCACTGCCAGGCGGGGTCCACTTGTCGGACCCGTCTCCCACCTCGTGTCCGACCAGGACACGAGCCGAACCGTAACCTCCGCGCGCATTTCCGCGCGAGTGGTCCCCCCTCCACCCGTCTTCTCCCCTTTAAATACCCACACCGCTGCCCCGCAACTCGCTACCTCAACCCGAGCATCAGCCGCCGCGTAGCTTCTGCCGCGTTCGTCGTCGAGATTTAGGCCGAAGCCAATCCACCGTCGCAGCGCCTCCAAGTCCCCGTGAGCAGCTGGCCGAGCTTCGGATTCGTCTCGCGAAGTCGCCAAAACTCTCGCTTCACGATTTCGTGCTTTCTGTGCCTCGCTAACCCTCGCTGGACTTCTTTTCAGGGCCGCCGTCCACTGATCATCGCCGCAAGCCCTAGCCGGCCTCCCTTTGTTCCGCTTCTTGCCTCAGGTGAGCTCACATCGAGTTTCTAAACGTTCCGGTGTGGTTGGTTCACGTTCTATCGCTCCGAGTCGCTCGGTTGAGCAACTCCGGCCAACTCGGCCATGGCGTCGCCGCGGGTTGCCCACCTCCGGCCAGCCGACATTAACCCCCCATTGCGATCTAATCTTGGCTCTTGATTCGGAATCCAACGGCCTATATTGAAGGATACCCCTTCGGCCGTAAATTTTGTAGAAAACCCCCTGAACTTTTTAATGTATAAACCCGCCGTCCTTTGCGCTTTCTCTGAATACGTTTTCTAAATTCTAAAGCGTATTTTCGACTGCGCAGTGAAAAAAACCGTTTTCTTAGATTTACAGTTTTGCCATTGATCTTATTTAACTCATAAAAACTCTGTTTTAACTCCGATTTGACCCGTTCAAATTGCATTAGATTCGTTTTCACGTAATCTATAGATTAGTGGTACTGTTATATAAGTTTTCAACTTTTAAACTCCGATTTAATCTATTATTTTTTTAAAGGCAATCTTATTTAGATCATAACTTCTTCGTTTTAGATCCGATTTTTGTGAACTTTACGTTTGTGTGATCGTAGAGCGATGTAGACTCGTTTTATAAACTTTTTATCTTTATTTATTACTGTTGGTGTACTGTTCTAATAATAGGCTTGTTTGCTTTGTATGATTGTCTTTGGATGATTGATGTTGATGTGGTGTTTACGTATAGACGGTGAGCGTACGTGGGTGATCAAGAGTACTACTACGAGCAGGATCAGCAGGACCAGTGTGATCATGGCAAGTATAGCATGGGATCATCCTTGTTTCATAATAACTTTAATCACACAATTCATATTGCATGTGTCTCCTTGATAAGGATTTCCTAGTATTGATCTTATACCTTGTCACCTATGGTTATGCATTGGGTAGCTTATGCTAGTGCTCCACTAAACCATGATCTTGTAATTTGATTAAAGGATTATGCAATAAACATTAAAAGATGACTTTTTAGCAACTTTGGATAAGAGGGCTGGAGCATTGGGCTATCTTATGGTGCTCTAGTTTCTCTCCATAAGGACTTATCTGTATCTGACCATCCGGGACATACAGTACAACTGTGAGGGCTACATGGCTCTGGCTTTAGCTCAGTATGAGGACCTTTTCTAGCTTGTTGGTGGTTACCCTTGTGGCGCAAATGGGGGATAGTAGACCGTGGATTCCTGCGGGTGAGTCACACGGACCGACTAACGAAACCTAGCGTCCCTAACTTGTTAGACGAACCTTTGAAAGGCTTCATAGTGAACCCTGTCGGCCTTCCTTGAGAGTGGGCTAAGGGGCTGATCACCTCGGGCGAAAGGGTAAATCACGACTCACAGTGAAAGTGTACAACCTCTGCAAAGTGTAAAACTGATATATCAGCCGTGCTCACGGTCACGAGCGGCCTTGGACCAATACAAAATAAATAATCATTAATGGCAAATTATTAAAGTTATTATTGTTAATATGTTGTTTATGCTATTCTTTATTCACTTTACGTGATCATGAGTTTATTATGGGTTTTGACAACTTGATGCTACTCATATGCTAAAATTGTGACAACTAAAAGCTACATGCAGTTGAACCAGTGTCTAACCTTTGAGCCTCATGAACCCCATGTTACACTTGTTAAGTACGAGGTGTACTTACACTTGTTTATTTTCTTTATTTGGATAAAAATCCCGGATGGGTAACAGATGGCATGGGTAATGACTACCACCAGTACTTCCTTGAGGATTTCTAGTCTTGTGGTCAACCAGTTGACGTGCCTGTGTGATGGAGCTTCCATGCAAGAGTTATCTTTTACTTTCCGCTTTATCTGTGTAAAGACTCTGAGTTATATCGTTATGTAATAAACACTTGTGATGATACTCCCTATAATTTGTCGGCTTATGTGTGATTGATCTCTCGGCACAAATAAGGTTTTGCATTCAATTTTATCCTTAAAATTGGGTGTGACAAATTGGTATCAAAGCCGTGTTGACTGTAGGACGCAAGCCTAGATAGAAATGGTCGTTTTAGTTGTCTTTTCTTCTCTATTTTCATGCTTACCATCTTGCTCTTGTTAGTTGCTAAAATTTTTATGCTTCTACCATCTCACTCTATTATGAAATTATTGCTTCTAATGTAACTTCTCTCTGGTCTATTCTATAGATGTTTCGTGCCAACAAGACCGCTCGTATCTCCACTGGAGGGTATCACCCACCTCGTTACCAATACGAGCCTATGGAGCCACAAGAGGAGAGTTCACCGGAACATGAGGAGACCCCACCACCTTCAGATCAAGCATCTGAGCCAGAGCTATCGCAAGTGGAGTCTGAACCAGAGAAGGAGCCCCAGGAGGTCATACTAATTTCTGATGAAGAAGAAGAAGGTGCTCCCGGAGGAGGACAACCCCCATCAATGCCGCAAGATGGACCTGCTAAAGATGATGAGTCCCCTCCCATAGGGTGGACTAGAAAGGTGTACCACAAGGCTTCGTGCAATGCTCCGTCGCATCACCGGCTGGTGGGAATGTTGGAGACTTACTTCTCTGACTAGGATGCAGTTGTGGAGTATTCATGCATCGAGTATACACACCCCCTGGAGAACACCTACTGGAAGTCCAAGGTGCTGATCTTTCCCAAGGATGTGGAGAAAGATGCATACTTGAAGAACAGGGGCTACCGTCATGATGGACATAGAGCTACTATGGAAGAAAGCATGGAGGAAGCAGCTTTCACAGCATGTTTGTTCCTCCGTGAGCAACGTTTTGCTAACATGCGGTGGGATATACACCGTTATCTACCCCGCCTAGACCCGGAACATGGATGGGGAATGCTGGAGCCAACAGATTTGGACCCAGTCTCCCGAGTGATGGTGTACTTTGCTCATGAGATGGTGGAAAAACATCTGAAATTGCAAGACATGATGATAGCACAAGGAAAGGCTCTCAAGAGGTGCCACAAGATGATTGACGACCATCGTGAGAGGGAAGGACAGCCCAAGATCTATGGGAAGCTTGACTATGAACCACGCCCTTAGTGTTGGAAGTCGCTAGTTTGTAATAAGCCGCTAGAAGCGCAAGTGAGTCGAGTCAAGTTAGTGTGGTGTGCTTTTTGTTATGCTTAGTTGCTTTGTTATTATGTTTATGAGTGAGTTGGATCTTTGTAATGAGTGCTGGGACTTTGTAAGCATGTCTACAAGTTCCATAGTTTAGGTTATTAAGGATTAAGGTTTAATGAATAAATAGTTGGGTTGGTATATCTGTCTTTCCTGTTTCCTTTAATTAAACCAATCTGTCTTAATAATTTTACTCAGAAAAATCAGTTCGACCAAAAATTATGAAAATTTTATGAGAATAACAAGACTTAAGCATCTTTCCTATGCCGCTGGAATCACCCTTTTATCTGACCTGGGCCGAGAGATATGAATATTGAAAACAGAGGTTCCTGTGCTGTTTGAGTTCTGGGATAGTTTCGATTGGAGACAGTTTATGGCTAATTTAATGACCCAATCTGAACTTGTGCTCTAAATAAAAGTTGTAGACAATTTCTTAAGCTTTCCAAGCATCAAAGTTTCGCCTCTGTTGGACTTTTTTATCTCGAGTTATGATCGTTTTACTGAACTGCTGGCACTGGACTCACTCAGAAAGTTTTCAGAATTGCAAACTTGTTCTTGAATGTCTATAATTTGGGAGATTCTAAAGTTTTGCATGTTATGACAGATGCCGCCAAGAGGTAGAGGACGTGGAAGGGGTGTTCCACTCAACCCACCTACCACCATCGAACAGCTACTAGCAGTACAGACGCAGCTCATGGAAGCCCTGGTGAACAACCAACAGAATCATCCAATCGGAGGGGCACCACCGCGTGATAAGCGGGGTGAATTTTTGAAAGGTCATCCCCCTGTGTTCACACACGCCACTGATCCACTGGAGGCAGATGACTGGCTTCGTGCAGTGGAGAAGCAACTCAACATAGCACAGTGTGAAGATAGGCAGAAGGTGTTGTTCGCATCTGGACAACTTCAGGGAGAAGCTCAGACATGGTGGGAGTCGCTTAAGTATGGACGACCTCCCAATGCACCTGCTATCACATGGCTAGAGTTCAAGGAGAACTTTAGGTCTTACCACATACCAAAAGGGTTAATAGAACTGAAGGCAGAGGAGTTCCGGAGTTTGAAGCAGGGATCTATGACACTTCCAGAGTACCGGGACAAGTTTGCGCAGTTGTCGCGCTATGCTCCCAATGAGGTGGCTAATGATGCTGATAAACAGCGCCTCTTTCTGAAGAGATTGTATGATGGGCTCCAGCTCCAACTGATGTCCAATGAATACCCCAACTATCAGATGCTTGTGAACCATGCTATCGTAGTGGATAACAAGCGTAAGGAGATGGATGCTAAAAGGAAGAGGATACAGGGACAGGCCTCTGGAAGTAATACTCGTCCACGCACCAACCAGCAGCAGGGTTCTCAGCAAAGGTACCAAGGACCACCCTCACAATGGAATCGTGGTCAGCACCCCCAGCGCAACCAGATCCAGCAGCGCCCGCAGAACCAGCAGAATCAGCAGCAGGGCAACCAGCAGACGTCACACCAGGGTATGCCTAGCAACACTCCAATGAAGACTAGTGCCCCTAACACCCCCAACAAGTGTTTCCACTGTGGTAAAGAGGGTCACCTGTCATATCACTGCCCTAAAAAGCAAAATCAGTAGACCCCCCAGAAGCAGAATAGCCACCAGAAGTTAGCTCCTAATACTGGAAGGGTGAGTCATATGTCTTCTGAGACAGCACAACAGGAACCGGAGGTCATGCTCGGTACGTTTGAAGTCAACTCTATCCCTGCATCTGTTCTTTTTTATTCTGGAGCTTCGCATACTTTCATATCACAAGCATTTGTTAGAATACATAGCTTACCCTTATGTGCCATGAAGAATCCCATATTAGTAAATTCACCGGGGGAAAGTATGCAAGCTTCTTATAGTTGCCTCCCACTTACTTTAACTCTAAGGGGGGTAGAATTCAAGATATGCCCGATTGTGTTGAGAGCATCTGGTATAGATGTGATTCTGGGAATGGATTGGATGAAACAACAAGATGCTTCGATTCAGTGTAAAGGAAAGGCAGTTGCACTAACAACACCAAAAGGGGACAGGATCTGTGTGGAAGTGGCAGTTCAGCCTCAGCCAACAGCTACAGTGAACCAGCTTGATATCAGTGACAATCAGGAGGACTCTGTTGTTGATGAGTTCCCAGACGTGTTCCCCGATGATTTGCCAGGTATGCCACCTGACCGTGACATTGAGTTTATTATTGAATTATTGCCTAGCACTGCACCTATAGCTAAACGTCCATATAGAATGGGGGTTAAAGAATTAGAAGAATTTAAGAAACAAATAAAGGAGTTGCAGGAAAAATGTTTCATTCGTCCTAGCTCTTCACCTTGAGGAGCACCAGTGATTTTTGTCGACAAGAAAGATGGCACGCAGAGGATGTGTGTAGACTACCGGTCACTCAATGAGGTCACCATCAAGAATAAATATCCATTGCCTAGAATTGATGATTTGTTTGATCAATTGAGAGGTGCTTGTGTGTTTTCCAAGATTGATCTTCGCTCTGGGTACCTTCAGCTGATGATTCGTGCCACTGATATACCAAAGACAGCATTTACGACCCGGTATGGTTTGTATGAGTACACAGTGATGTCTTTCGGTCTGACCAATGCTCCTGCCTACTTTATGTACCTGATGAATAAGGTGTTCATGGAATTTCTTGATAAGTTTGTGGTGGTGTTTATTGATGACATATTGGTATTCTCCAAGACTGAGCGAGAGCATGCTGAGCATCTGAGGTTAGTCTTGCAGAAGCTTCGGGAACACAAGTTATATGCCAAGCGAAGTAAGTGCGAGTTTTGGTTGAAAGAAGTTTCCTTTCTGGGCCATGTTGTCTCTAATGGAGGAATAACTGTGGATCCAAGCAAGGTGAAGGATGTGCTTGTTGACGGTCCTTAAGTACCAAATATAATCATCAAATAAATAAAGAAAAGGATCCAAATGCAATCAATACCCAGACTTAGGGTTTTATCTGATAGAATTCTAGTTTAGGTGTAGATCGGAGGAAGGCCGGCCTGTCGGTGTCTACTCCGAGTTGTACCTGCGGGATCAAGTCTTCTAACCTGAGGCTTGCTCCTAAGATTCTTCAGTAATTCGACTTCTAATTCTAGTAAGTTCTTGTTTTATTGTTCTTTGGTTTATGAGTTTACTTTAATCCTCTTCCGGTTGAGTATTAGACTAATCATTGCTAGCGTAAACGTGGTGTTTAGGCTAGGGTACTCATAGATATCCCCTGACTAGCTGGACCGTGGTAGTAGCAAGGAACGTGACATTTCCGAGTTACCTTTGTATCCCATATCTTGTTAGTAGGACGAGTAGGGTTTATAGGTGCGGGTCGAACATCCTTTGTGGTGTCTAGATTTCGTAAGCTTTCACAATAGAACAGTAGATCATCCTTACCAAGGTTAGAACGAGACTACGGTTGCAGTCTTCTCTATACATCACTCACATCGAGAAACATTCTTTGTAACCTAAAGGGATAGTAGCAATAGATTTGGTTAGTCAGATGCACCCTTTCTCCGAGTGGTAAAAATATAAATACGATAACTCTGGATAACCTCCTAGGTGAAATGCTCACCGATATCCGTGCGCTTGCGGATCATTTTCTGATTGCGTTACCAAATATCAACAAGCATTTCTGGCGCCGTTGCCGGGGAGAAAGACGGTTTGTTGAGATAACTTTAAGTCTTGCTATTATCTTGTATTATAATTTTATACTTTTATTCTTTTATCTTTTTATTTTTTCCATCTTTATGGATAACTCAAATTCCATACCTATTATTGAATTCTTTGCACCTTCGGAGACCAGCCATAGACCATGGGAGTCAACAAGTCCTGCCCCTAATTATGATCTGTGTCCGGAGTTGATTGCAATAGGTCAAAACCAACCCTTTTCTATAGCTGAGGTCCTATCTTTTAATTAAGAAGATAATGCACTTTTAGCTACACGTAGGGAATTTGTTAATCTTTCTATAAATTATGGTTTAAATTTAGCCCTACAAGACCATGTTTTTCCTCGATATTTTCACATTGGTCTTAATCATATAACCTGTGGTAGAGTCTTTCTTTCTTTATCTATTAGAAAAGGAAGGTATGTCTTCATTTGTGGACATCCTTCTTGCACTAGTCTTCATAAAAAATGTTTAGAGATAGAGAAGGAATCATCTCCCAGACAAGGAAAGGAAGTTTCAATAGCCAATTTCCAAACATTTCAATCCCATAAATCGGCTATCCAACCCATCCTTGAGCTTAATAATTTCTACTATGCTCTTTCTCTTGAACCTCCCGATAATCCTATGAATCTTTCTAGACATCCCATGCATAAGAGTCACCAAGACCACAGGAGGATCGAGAAGAGCAACATCAATGGCTAGAGGGCATTAAAAATCCATGTGCTATCACCATTGAATGGTTGGATAAAACAATCTTGAGAGACAATCCTAGAGGAATTTTAAGCATTCATGAAGAATCATCCTTGGAGTTTGAGAATGAGAGAAACAACAGTGAGCATGGAATTTATTTCATAAATACCTTACCAAGTCCTTGCTCATATAAAACATCTCCCCAATCAATTGGTCTATCCAACATCACCACATTTGAGATCTCCAACCCCCTCTTCCTTTCTATTTATAAAAACTTTAAAAGGGCGGTTGTCGATGTATATGTCTATAATAAATATTGCCGATACCGTTGAGTTGATCTTAATATAGGTCAGCGTTGGAGGGGAAACCACTTCGCCGACATAAACTAATGGTTTCCCAAGGACAAGCTTAGTGTCCTAAAACAAGCACTTATCAGATCGTGACATGAACTTCTAATTATTTGCAACATTGCCTTGTGTATTGAGCATATAGAGATAATTATAGAAATATTCCTTCGGGTATTCTTGTCACTAACCTTTCCTAGATTGGAGCAAGAAGATCCGAGGAATGACAAGCACAAGGTATGTCCAACCAATCATCATGCAACATTGAATTAAATTCATCCAATCTTGAATTTTGCAAAATTCAAGCTTGGGGGAGTACTTTACATACAAACATCATTTGCTATGTTGCTATGTTGGTTGTCCTTACCTTTGAGACATGCTCAATTTGTTAAATACTAATTACACTACTTCACCTCCACTTGAGTAGATCTCTATAAATGCTCTCATGCTACCTTTATTTGCTTTAGTATATGTCTAGGTTTGGAGTAGTTTCATTTATCTCTTAAATCAAGCATGGTGCTTAGTTTAGGAATGATGATCTTACTTCCAAAGGATTTTTTTAAATTAAGCATGGTGCTTAGGTTAAAAATGCCCTCCTAAATCAAATTAGACATGGTGTCTAGGTTGATTTTTGAGCCGATAGTATGCTATAGTAGATATGGGATATTTTGTTGGACTAACCCCTGCAGGAAAACTTTCAATATCAACCTGGGAAGTCCTGAGATACAAACTCATTGAAGATAAAGGAGACACATGAAGTTTAACAATTTGCACAAGAAGGACATAGCTCATTTATCATAAAGAGATGATCTATGGAGAGTGCCACAAACATGATGCACAACCGCTATGAAAGGAAAGCTTCCACAAGGTGATACTACCATCACTCTTCAAGTAAGGTAACACCTAAAGGTACTCGACTATCACTTTCATAAGCTTCTCCTTGGTTCTGGCATACACATGAATAAAAGAGACAAACATGTATGATTTGTAGCTCCAAATTAACCAACCCAATTAATTCAACATGTTTAGTCCTTTAATCTTTGTTCTTAGTACTACCTTCGTGATCCCACACTCCTAATCATATAAGCTAAAATGTTGCACATTCAATCTTTGGAAGATATAAACAAAACATAAATATAGATAGATTATCTTTCCATTAGGTTGAGCCATCTGATCTAACAAATGCTACACTCATGATCCATCAACTTTGTCTTGCTCACTATACTTAAGGTTAGAGAAGAACAAATACACTTTTGGTTCTGTTGGTGTTTTCCACCAACAGGGCCCATGCACTTGATCTCTGCCTTGTGTCTATGAATAGGTACACTTCAAACAAAACATGGAGGAGTTTTACAACTCTCAGACTCCACCAAGTGAAGGACATGGATCTATGAGCACAAACACACTGAGCAGGATGCTGCTAACGCCGCACTTCGAACTGCTAGACAAACAAAGAACATGGGTGACTCTATATCAAGAGGTGCAGACGTCAAGGCCACACCTAATCAAATGATGCACCGAAAGGATGAAGACGGTGAGAAGTCTTGTCCAGAAGACATAAAACATTAGATCCTTGTCGGAGGAGGTCAAGATCGTCGACTGAAGTCGCCTTTCCTGATCAAGAAGGACGACCCTGGTGTTCCAAGCATCGAGTGCACAATCAATGGATACTCTTTTCAGAAGACACTCTACGACACCGGATCTAACGACAACATAATGGCCGCAGTCACTTATCAACTCCTGCATGGAACCATGCCCCTACAACCAATATATATTCAGCTCCAGATGATTTTCAGGTCATTGACATGGGAGACGACGAGTACGATCCACCCATCATCCTTGGAAGACCGTTCCTCAGCACTATCAAAGCCATTATCTATATTGGAATCGGAGAAGTCCACATGCACTTCCCCTCTGAGAAGGTACGCCGCTATTTCACTGACCCTAACTATATAGTTGAAGACTCTAAGTAGGTCAGGACAAGAAGAAGACGACACAACCGCAACCAGAGGAGGCAAACTATCAAGGACGGATGGGCAGACTATGAAGGAGAAGTGGTAAGGTCTGAAGACATACAGCTTGAACAGAACCGTCCTGAGGAGACCGTAGCACCGAGTCAGGTATGGAGAGAGAAGATAGTCATACACGAAGAGGAGGCGCCGCCGGAACCACCGACTACGCCATCCAGCAAATCCTAGGACGACTGAGAAACGGAGAGTCCCGTTCGGAGGACTTAAAAACACCGAACGTCTTGCCAAGAGGTAAACTTGGTAGTTATCCTTTTCCCTTCAATTATTTTATTTAGTTAATCAGGTTCATATCATATCGAAAAGAAAATAAAAATGTTAAAAAAAGTAAGCCCATGTGAGTATGCTCATGGCATAAAACCCATAAGTACATTCACTGTGGTGGCATAAAAATAAAATAAATAAGTTTTTATCTTACAATAAAAATATAAAAATAATAAGTGCATGATCCTGCTAAATAAATAACATTTATTGAGGAGGCTCAACATGATAAAGGCTAGATATTTATGCTAACACTTAACCAGTTCCACAAAGCTTTGTTGTCTATTTGAGCTCCACAGAATTCAAGGATCAAAGAAGACTAGCAGACGGAGGACATCCTAATCGCTGTCAGGGTGCTGCCGACTTTCAAATACACCTCCACCACCTACTAGCTACATCAGAAGAAATTACGTCAAAATCCAGCTTGGGGGAGAGCACCCCCATTTATCCAGCTAAGTGTTTCTACTCGCGTTTATACTTTACTCAAATAATAAAAGATGCATAATCATGAAAACCCAAATAAAGATTTTGTGCTTTTATATATATATATCTTTGCTTAGTTTGCTAAATAAATAAATAAATAAAGTTTGCTATAAACCCTCATGATAAACTCTCACATGGAAATGATGAATAGTTGCTCTGCCATGACTAGTTCTTAAAATTGAAATCTCTCTCAAGTTTAGGCATGACTGTTATGAAGTAAGATTTGCTCTAAACCTGAACTTGTGGGAAGAGTACTTGATCTAAAGTCTAAGTTGTTAACGGATATGATATGGGAAGGTTGAGCTGCTGTTTATCTGTTCCTAGAGATGCTAGAATTCTGGAGAATTTTATCTTTGAAAAATCTTTAAAATATCACATGATGAGTTCTTGTATGATGAGAGTTTAAATTCCTACCATAGCCATATATACATGCTTATTAGACTTTGAGCCACACATTTACTTTTTACTGCTTATGAGCATTGACTGTGGTCAAGCTGTGTAGACCCTTAGGAGCTTGTCATGTGGTTAAAATCAAGATTCACTTGCATGTTCACTCATATATGCTGCTTCTACTCCGGAAGTACACATCCACATACATCCACTCATTTCCATCTCCAGATTCACCCAAAATTATTCTACTCCTAATCCGGAAGAGAATAGCCAAAAACATTTTCTTATCCCTGTTATTCCCTGTGAAATAAATGCTCCAGTTATTTTGGTTACTACCACTTGCTACATTATTTCAGGAGATGAGTGCTCTAAAAAAAAGAAAAAAATAAATAATATACGAGGAAATAAAAAGGGGCAAGTGCCCGGAACCTCGAAGAAAAGAAAAAATGACACGAGAGGTAAAAATGGACAAGTGTCCGACAGTAGAATTAGAGGTACAAGATACCCACTTGAGAGGAAAGAAAAAGAAAATATAGAGCATCTCATTCTCCTCAAAAAGCTTCGAAGTGCAAGAAAGGTATGTATCCCCTTAAAAGAGCAAAAGTAGAATTAGACTTTCGCCATTGTTATCACCATCATCACCATACACCATTCATCTGCCACACATGCACATCTTGATATGACTTATTGACTTGTTTCTCTAGATCCATGGTTTGACTATGCAATAAATGTCTTGTAAGTATGTATTAGCTGTCTCCCACCTATGAGCTCCAGATATTAAAACCTTATTAGAGTAGGGTGAGAGAGGAGGCAATATCACTATGCCTCATACCAAAAATACCACATATTTTGAGAGAAGGCATATACCATTACTGCCTTGGAAAGGATCCAGAAATACCACAAAAGAGAGATCTGAGAGAGTCATACAAGAAATCTCTGAGTTTTATTTGAAAATCTGCAAAAACTCCAGAGCTATAGCTGATCAAGAATAAGAGACATGGCGCTTGACTTGACCGTTCTATCTTTTAACTGCTCAAGACACAAGTGACGGTACAAGCCCCATGGTGAAAGGTAAAATGAGTAAGTTTTAAGTCTTAACAGTTTACTCTAACTCAGAGATGAGATCTTGCTTGAATGCGTGTGTACTTTTAAGGCATGAAACCACTGCAGAAACTCTTGAGTTTATCCATGCTCAGGGTCGAGCAAGAGGTAAGCTTGGTGGAGTTGTTGACGGTCCTTAAGTACCAAATATATTCATCAAATAAATAAAGAAAGGATCCAAATGCAATCAACACCCAGACTTAGGGTTTTATCTCATAGAATTCCATGAGTTTTGGTGTTTGACTATTTCTGCAGGGGGTTATCAGGAAATAAGGAAGAAAGGCCCACATGTCAGGATTACATAGAGATATCAATGCACCGCACAATTTTCTACCATCTAGAAGACTCCAGAAGCCACGGGAAGAAAGCAGAGGCCGAAAGGGGCCAGGCCTAGGGCGCCCGCCCTGAGGACCTGGGCGCCCACCCTCTGTTGGATGCCAATCAGGACTCTTTTCGCACACGACGTTCCACCGACCTAAAGGATCAAGGATAACGTAGTACCACATCGCCTGCTGGACCAAAAATGCACAGATGAGGAGGACTATATAAGCAGACCCCCTGGCCCCTGGAGGAGACAAGTTTTTCATAGAGTTGAGGGGTGCCCTCGAAGGAAAACCTCTTCTCTAAATAGAATTTCTTTTTAGGCTTAGCAACCAATGTAAGTAGAAATAGATCTTCTAGTTTCTACTAGATTGAGAGAGATAGAGTGGAGGTGTAGATCGGAGGAAGGCCGGCCTGTCGGTGTCTACTCCGAGTTGTACCTGCGGGATCAAGTCTTCTAACCCGAGGCTTGCTCCTAAGATTCTTCAGTAATTCGACTTCTAATTCTAGTAAGTTCTTGTTTTATTGTTCTTTGGTTTATGAGTTTACTTTAATCCTCTTCCGGTTGAGTATTAGAGTAATCATTGCTAGCGTAAACATGGTGTTTAGGCTAGGGTACTCATAGATATCCCCTGACTAGCTGGACCGTGGTAGTAGCAAGGAACGTGACATTTCCGAGTTACCTTTGTATCCCATATCTTGTTAGCAGGACGGGTAGGGTTTATAGGTGCAGGTCGAACATCCTTTGTGGTGTCTAGATTTCGTAAGCTTCCCCAATAGAACAGTAGATCATCCTTACCAAGGTTAGAACGAGACTATGGTTGCAGTCTTCTCTATACATCACTCACATCGAGAAACATTCTTTGTAGCCTAAAGGGATAGTAGCAATAGATTTGGTTAGTCAGATGCACTCTTTCTCCCAGTGGTAAAAATATAAATACGATAACTCTAGATAACCTTCTGGGTCAAATGCTCACCGATATCCGTGTGCTTGCGGATCATTTTCTGATTGCGTTACCAAATATCAACAGTGCTCGACTGGAAACCACCTACCGATGTGAGCGGAATCCGCAGTTTCTTGGGATTGGCTGGTTATTACCGAAGGTTTATTGAGGGGTTTTCTAAGCTTGCCAAACCGATGACAGCCCTGCTTGAGAAAAACGCCAACTTTGTGTGGTCTGAAAAGTGTCAAGAAAATTTTGAGGAATTGAAGAAGAGATTGACTACAGCCCCAGTGCTAGTGTTGCCAGATCTAAGTAAGAATTTCTCCATATACTGTGATGCATCCCGTCTAGGACTTGGGTATGTTCTTATGCAAGAAGGGAGAGTAGTGGCATATGCATCCCAACAGTTGAGGAAGAATGAGTTGAATTATCCCACCCATGACTTGGAGTTAGCCGCAGTGGTTCATGCCTTGAAGATCTGGAGGCACTATCTTATCGGTCATAAGAGTGACATATACACAGACCATGAGAGTTTGAAATATATATTCACACAGTCAGATCTGAATTTGAGACAGCGACGGTGGTTAGAGTTGATCAAAGACTATGATTTGGAAGTACACTACCACCCTGGGAAAGCAAAGGTGGTTGCAGACGCCCTGAGCAGGAAGAGCTATGCCAACGAGGTGCAAATAGCCTCTATGGCTGAAGAGTTATGTGCTGAAATTTCACACCTAAATCTGGGTTTTGTTATTAATGCAGTTGAGTTAGTAATAGAACCTACCTTGGAGCAAGAAATATGAAAGGGTCAGTTGCAGGATGAAAAGTTGAAACAGATAGCCGAGAACATAGTGATCGGAAAGGCACCAGGATTCCGGATGGATGATAATGGAACACTATGATTTGGGAAAAGGCTATGTGTGCCTGAGGATCAATCTATTAGAGAGGCAATTCTGTGAGAGGCACACGAGTCCGCTTATTCTATACACCTTGGCAGCACTAAGATGTACCTAGACCTAAAAGAGAAGTATTGGTGGTATTGGTTGAAAAGAGATGTTGCTGAGTATGTCGCTTTATGTGATACTTGCTAGAGAGTCAAAGCAGAACATCAGAGACCAGCAGGATTGTTGCAACCAATGAAGATCCCTGAGTGGAAGTGGGAGGAAGTTGGTATGGACTTCATAGTGGGATTACCCCGCACTCAGAAAGGTTATGACTCTATATGGGTAATAGTAGATCGGTTAACAAATGTCGCTCATTTTATCCCGGTTAAGACCAAATACAGTGGACCAAAATTGGCTGAGTTGTACATGGAAAGAATAGTGTGTTTGCATGGGGTCCCCAAAAAGATAGTTTCTGATCGTGGTACCCAGTTTACATCTCACTTTTGGTAGAAAGTGCATGAGTCCCTGGGGACTAAGCTGAATTTTAGTACAACATACCATCCCCAGACGGATGGGCAGACTGAGAGGACTAATCAAATTTTGGAAGATATGCTGAGGGCATGTGCTTTGCAGTATGGAACGAGTTGGGATAAGAGTTCGCCATATGCAGAGTTTTCATACAACAACAGCTACCAGAAATGTCTCCAGATGGCACCATTTGAAGCCTTGTATGGGCGGAAATGTAGAACTCCGTTGTTTTGGAATCAAGCGGGAGAAACTCAAGTGTTTGGACCAGATGTGTTATGGGATGCAGAACAGCAAGTGAGAGTAATTAGGGAAAACTTGAGAGCAGCACAGTCGCAACAGAAGAGTTATGCTGATACACAAAGAAGAGAATTGGCTTTTGAGGTAGGAGACTATGTGTACTTGAAGGTGTCTCCTATGCGAAGTGTGAGAAGGTTTAACATGAAAGGGAAGTTAGCACCAAGGTACATTGGGCCTTTCAGAGTGTTGGAAAGACGAGGGGAAGTGGCCTACCTGTTGGAACTGCCCGAAAGTTTAAAAGGAGTGCATGATGTCTTCCACGTATCACAGCTTAAAAAGAGCTTGCGGGTGCCAGAAGAGCAGATACCGATAGAGGAATTAACCGTTAAAGAGGATCTTACTTATGAAGAGTATCCGGTACAAATTTTGGAAACAGCAGAAAGAGTCACTAGGAGTCGGGTCATCAGAATGTGCAGAGTACAGTGGAATAGATATACCGAGGAAGATGGTACCTAGGAAAGGGAGGAAGATTTAAGAAAATCATATCCTCAGTTGTTTGAGTAAGCACCAACCGAATCTCAAGGATGAGATTCATTTTAAGGGGGGTAGAATTGTAACACCCTAAAAATTTCACTTTTCCAAATAGGGCAATTTGATTTAATTAATTGTTGTGAGCACTAAGATATAGTAAGAAAGAAATTTCTATTGAATTAAAATTCACTATAAGGCCCAGACACATGCTTGTGCATTCATGCTGCTGCATAGATTCTATTGAGTGGTGTTACTTTTAATTTAAAATGATTTTAAAAATCCTTTCAAAAAGAATTGAGCAAAAGATGAATTTAGAAAATGGAAAAGGCTCAACTCTCTCCCTCCCCACTCTCGGGCCGGCCCATTCTTTCTCCCCCCCCCCCCCGCGGCCTGCTATCTTCCCCTCCGTCCTTTCTTCTCTGCGCGGCCCACTTCGCGGCCCAGGCAGCGCAGCCCAGCGTCCGCGCGCCCGTCTCCTCGCAGCAGCCGCTGACTGGGCGGTCCCGCGCCCCCGTGTCACTGCTAGGCGGGGTCCACTTGTCGGACCCGTCTCCCACCTCGTGTCCGAACAGGACGAGCCGAACCGTAACCTCCGCGCGTGTTTTCGCGTGAGTAGTCCCCCCTCCGCCCATCTTCTCCCCATTAAATACCCGCCCCGCTGCCCCGCAACTCGCTACCTCAACCCGAGCATCAGCCGCCGCGTAGCTTCTGCCGCGTTCGTCGCCGAGATTTAGTCTGTGAGCTGTTGCGTAACATATTAAATACATGGGGCTTAGCAATTTTCTAGATGCAATGCAAAACATATTTATTTTATTTTCTAATGCAACAATAAAAAATAAAGATGCAATTACTAATGCAATATGCATAAAGGAAAATGCAGATAAATACCATGTTACCTCTTGGTGCGGCATTCACTGATTTAAGTCCTCTGAATGGGACCTCCACAGGTGCTATGTCCTATGTAGGATTTAATTCTAAATTTACCTTAGGCTTCCATACCTGCCTTGTTGGTGATGATGACTTGGAGGGGAGAGTGTCTAGAATTATTATCTCTTCTTCTACTGGGTCCTCCTCCTTGATGACGTTCTTCTCATCAGCGTATCGATCTTCGAATCTTGAGACCTCTCCTTCATAGTCAGCCCATCTGTCTACAACATTCTTGTTCTTCTGGTGGTGGGTGCGTAGCCTCCTTCTTGACCTATTCTTCTTGGGGTCCTCCTCAATTATATAATTGCTATTGAAGTGCAAGAGTACCTTCTCTGAGGGGAATTGGAAATGAACCTCCCCTGTTCCAATGTATATGGTAGCCTTGGTAGTGTTGAGGAACGGTCTTCCTAGGATGATGGGTGGATCATATTCTTCTCCCATGTCAACGACTAGGAAATAAGTGGGGACGTAGTGGTCTTCAATCTAGACTAGGACATTTTTGGCTATCCAAATCCACAAAGTGAAAGGACTGGTCTGCCAACTGTAGCTGCGCATAGGTAGGGTCCAAAGGTGTAGTACCACATAGGAATTCATATGTTACCTTGGCCATGATATTGACGCCTGATCTAGTGTCACAGATAGTGTTGTAGAAGTAGCATTTGTTGATGGATCATAGAATGGTCGGGACACCTAGATTGTCCTGCTTGATCAGATGTGAAGACGTGAGTAGGTGGTCATACTCCATGCGGATTGCAGTGACCATCTGTGCTGTCTTAGTCTTCGGGCCTTCTGTTTGCCTTTGTTCTTGGTCTTGGCCTTGTTCTGGGTGTTGCTCTTGTTTCTACCACCGACTGTCCCTTTCTGGGTAGGAATTAAAAATGTCTTGTTATTGAAAGAAAAGACTTCCTTGTTGCCCTTGATGTTGAAAGTGATCTTGGCATTGCTGGCATAGATGATAGCTCCGGCAGTGTTCAAGAATGGTCGTTGCAGAATGATAGGTGACCTCTCGTCGGTGCCAGTGTTCACCACTATGAAGTCTGTAGGAATGTACGAGTTGCCTACTCGCACACACATGCTTTTGAGGTTTCCCTCAGGGTAGCAGAGTGACTGATCTGCAAGCTGCAAACACATGGTTGTGGGTGATAAAGGATAATTGAAAAGTTTATCGTAGATCACCTTAGGCATGATGTTGGTGCTTGCACCGAAGTCACAAATTGCCTCGTCGAAGTTTGTACTTCCAATGGAGATCAGAATAACCGGTCTCCCTAGATCACCTTTATTGGTTGGTAGGGACGAGTCTAACCATGTTCATTTCGGAGGTTACTCCAATAGCTTATTGCATTAAAGATATCTACAATATTTGCAGTTTCTAATTCTCTTGGCTATCCGGGAATCTTACCTTGATCATTGGCGGCAGCAAAAGGAGCAAGTTGTTGTAACTAAGATTCTAGCATCTTATTAAAGCTAAGTTGATTCTTGATAGTATTTCAAAAACTTTCCATTCTAATGTTAATTGATTCCAAAATTTTATCATTAGATGCTAGCTTCTTAGATAGGCAATCCATTAGCTTAACCTGATTAAGCACTGACTCTCTTAAAGGTGGTTGATTAGTGTTATTGTAAGAATTATTACCTTGGTAGTTACCTGAGTAGTTAGGCCGTTGTTGCTAGTTCCAACCTTGATTTTGCTGAGGATGGTAGTAGCAGTTGTTGTTGTTGTTGTTGTTGATGATGATGATGTAGTTCACATCCTCCCTCAGCTCTGGGAAATTTGTACCTGTATGCCCAATTTCTCCACACTCTTCACAAGTCATGCCAGAATCATGAATGTGCATGGCTTCCTTCTTCTCAATGGTTCTTTCGTCAAGTCTTTTCATCAGTAGGTCCATCTTGGCAGCTAGCATGTCTACTTCCTTGAGCTCGTGCAGTCCTCCACCTCTTTTGTGGGTCTGAGTTCTTTCTTCACTCCAACCTTGATTGAAGGCCTTCTTTTCCACAAGAGTAGTGGCTTGAGAAATAGCAAGTGATAAGAATGCTCCTCCAGCAGTAGCATCCATGGTTTCACGATCGCCCATGATAGAATGTCTACATGAGCAACCAATTCTCCATCCCATGATGAGGACACTCGAGTATGTAGTCTTGAAAGTGCTCCCAAGCTTCTAGGACTATCTCATCATGTTGTTGCTCATGTAAAGCATTGGTCTTGCCTGTGGGAAAGAACTTAGTCAGGAAATTGGTGGAACATAGTGCCCACGTAGTGTTCTTCTCCTTGTTGGCGTAGAACCACTGCTTCGCTTTCCCCAAGAGTGAGAATGGGAAAAGGCGAACTAATATAGCATCTCTGGGGACGTCCTTGATAGTGAAAGTGCTACAGATCACCAGGAAGTGTTGGAGATGAGCACTAGCATCTTCATGGGCCTTCCCGTAGAACTGGCTTGCTTGCACCATGTTGATCAGCGCCGGCTTGAGCTCAAATGACCCATTAATATCAACAGCTGGCCTAGTATGGATGTTGGCCGTAGTGGGAGCTAAGAACTCACGAAGTGACTTGTCAGCCGTGACATCAATATCTGATGTCAAACTTTGAGTAGGTTGATCTTCTGTGTTAGGAGGATTGATAAGCTGAGATGTTAATGATGTTGATTGGTTCCTTCTCAACCTAGCCTTTATCTTCCTAATCAATGTCTCTAGATTATCAATGAAGTTATCTGGGAGATCAAACCTGTTCATACATTACCCTGCATATGATAAAAATAGACAAAAAGACAAGGGTAAAGTTGAATGAGTGAGAAGGGTGGATGGTGCTCAATCCATGAGTTGATGCAGTAATGCTCATTATCCTTTATGCTTTCACCTTCCATGGCAACGGCGCCAAAATTGCTTGTTGACACTTCTTAACGCAACTACTAAAAATAGACTCTTAAACCTATCCCTAGCAACGGCGTCAAAAATTACTTAACATCACTTAAGCTAGGTTGTCATCCCTAACATGATGTAGAAGTGCTAGTATTGAATCTATATGCTTTTCTAGGAATAAATAAATAAATAAAGATCCGCAAGCACACAGATAATACCGATGTAGCATTTTAACCAGGAGTATTCTAGGTATCGTTATTTATATTTTTACCACTAGGAAGGGACTTGCAATTGATAATGAGCAATGAGCACTGCATGTAATCATGGAGACCTTAACCATGTATTTATCTATCTCTCATGCAGGGTAAGTGTCACATAAGATAAATATATAAATATGAATAATAAGTGACAAAGGATAAATAAGAGTTCATAGCTATAAGATAAAAATAATAATCATCTCAATTAGATTACTCTAAGTCTATAGCACTAGCATGGTATTAGGACAATCTACAAGAATAAATCATAAGTATCCTAACTATACTGTTAAAGCATACTATGATTAGTGCAAGTACACCTAGCATCATCATTAGAAAAGGTTATATATGCATAGTAATATTAGCAAGAAAGATCATGAACATAGAAAGAACTTCCCTGTAATAATTGTGCTCTACGATCCTTATAATCAGGAGAAGGATACAAAGGACTCAATAGGACTGTCACTCCCACGATTTACCTCAAGCTCCGAACTATAAGGGGTAATCACAAATAAATACGGTCTAGGCACCTCGCCACACAATATCTATCGCCTACCCATCGGCCTAATGAGTAAGCGCTATACAATCCTATGCATAAACATAATTCTAATCTAACTACACTAAGCATATAATCAAAGTAGACTAAGAACAATATAATTAAGAACATAAGCAAATATAATAAAGTCAATTCCAAATAGATTAAAGTCATATTCATAGTAGCAAGAACTAATATAAATATAACAAAGAGAATAAGAGTTCACCAAGAACTGAAGATTGATCCAGACTCCAAGATTAACTTGACTCCTTCTAAATCTAATCCTATGTAGCTATGCTAAAGAACTATAGAGATCTAATTGAGATGGTGGCTAAGAACCTATAGAGATAGACCCATTTGAGGGACCCCTCTCCGTCTAATTCTTCTTAGAGAATAATGAACTCTTCTCTTCTCCTCTCTCTATGAGGGGTCAGGGTCTTTATTTAAAGCCCCTAGGAAGCACAACAGTCGTTGGATCAAACCAACTTAAACATGCACTTAAGATTATCCTCAAAGTCGGTGGAGGCAGGATCCGCGAGGATAAAGTTGATTGGCTTCTGCCCCGGGGCGGCCACCCCTAACAAGGTGGGGGCCCGCCCCTGACCTATGGCAGGTGGGCCCCACCTTTCAGGTGGTGTCTTCTCGGGTCTTCTAGAGTATTCCTGAGTTGTCGTTTCACGTATTCTCTCTATGTAAATCTAACATGTGGACCTCCTTTTGTTCTTATTCCGATAACCCCCTACAAAAATAGACAATCACCAAAACTTGTGGAATTCTGTTAGTGATAACCCCTATAGCTAGATAGTATTCTTATTTTTATCATTTGTCATGCTATGTTGACGGTTAAAAAGAGTAGTTATCTACTGTTAACAACACCCTTATTTTCTTCAGTACTGCATAAATTAATTGTAGATCTATAGCTCTAATTTGTACTAGCATCATCTCAAGGGAAGAAAGCTATTTCTAACCACTTATGTAAGAACCTAAGTGTAGGGTGCACTATGTCCTGAGTATGATTGCCATGAAAGAAAGGCTCTTTAGAAATTTCGATCTAGAATTTATGGGTGCCAAAATCTTTTAATGCTTCTGTTAAATCTAAACGTGTATTTGAAGGAAAGCCTAAAAGATCGCTAAGAACCCTCCATGTTAAACAAAATTCTTGGTTAAACAACATAAAATAAAACCCTATCTAGGTGAATTAATGGATGCATAGAAATTCTATGGTTAAAAGCTTTGACCCTAACTCGGTAATAGATGCAAAAGAACTCCAACCAACAAACTAGAATATAGTGTCAAGTTCAGTTGCCATACCTATTTCACAAGGAACACATCATCCAAGACTTGTGTGTGGACGAAGTTCCTGCTCTTCAATTTGTTGTAGATGTTCTTTTCTGTTGCGTCCTTCAAGGCAAGGTGAGTTGTCGTGAGGAGAACCCTTTTTGTAGCTGAGGAAGATGGTGGCTAAGAGTCAGCGGGAGGATCCGTGCTCATGTCGGAGCCGGCCCTTGACAAGGTGTACCGAGATGAGCTCCTTGTGGTCCTTCCCGAGACCTTGTTGGTGATTCCCTTTGCCCAGCTCTTCATCCTGCAACAAATGCTTACATACAAAAACAATACTAGTGCAAGGGGGTTAGTCAAAGGTTAGCGGTTAGCTGTCTAGAGGTCAGTCGTTCTTTCAAGATCGAGTCTAATTGCTAGTTTGAATTTCGATAGAACCTCCCCTTGATTTTAGATTTCTTATCTCCTAGTTGGACAGAACTTCCACTACGTTCTCTCTATGAATTCTTGCAGCACTACCCCCCTTTCACTAGCCCATGAGCTCATGCTCACTCTCCCAACTTCCTATCCTCTTCTCTACTCTTTCTAAGCTATCCTTCTCTCCCAAACTTTCTCTAGACTGCTAGAGGCCGAGAGCTCAAAGTTTGTCTACTAAAATGGCTTGTGTGTGGTGTGAAGAAGTGAAGGGAGGAAGCCCTTTTATAGAGGAGGAGATGACCGGGCGGGTGCCCAGAGGAGGTGGGCCGACTACCCATGGTAGTGGATGTTGATGGTCATTAACTCAAAAATCCGACCGTCAATTACTATCAAAAATAGGGAAATTTGGCAAACCAACATCACATATGCATTTATTTCTAACCTAGTTCCACATGTATTTGGAAGATTGTATTTTTTTACAGGACATGTGCACAAATACATAAGGACACCACATAAAGGTGCTTTTCAACGCATGATTACGCTATCAAGTAACCATGACGTCAAGTGAAGTTTCTCCAGAGCAATTCCCCCTAATGCAGCCCTCATGAGAAGAGGCCCAAGGTCCAACACGTGAAGCTAGAGGCTGAGGGGCGCCACCCAGGGAGCGGTAGGTCCCCTGGGCTGGCCAGCCCCTGGCTGAGTCCTCTCAGCACCGCCTTTGTTGTGCGGCTACATGGCGTTCCCTGGGGTCGGTGGATTGAGTGCTTATGCACAGATTGTGGGAGAGCACCGCATCACTCAGCTGTATAAATAGGGGGCCATACCCCCCTCTCAACACACACCAACACTTGAGCCATTCTCCATCTCTACTCTCTAGTTGTAATTCTCTTATTTTCTTGTTAGTAGAAGTGTAAGGCAAAGCTACCTTAGAGAGCTTGACTCCTTGGAAGAAGGCCACTTGGGGCATAAATAGAATCATGAGTCCTTCCAAGTTCATTCTCTCATTATTTAATTATAGTCATGATTATGAACTAGAATATAGTTGTGATGTTATGCTATTGATATATGAACTAGAGTATAGTCTATGTGTCAATAGAGTGTCATCATTAACATTGTGCTTAATAAATACATTTCACTTAATTAAAACTAGAGTTAGGTTGGATGTGGTGGTTCATCGCACCACAATGTGTGCCCAATTCATAACTTGTCGATCCGTAGAGTCAGAGTACCGAGTTAGGTAGACTCTGCATACGTAGGCGAGGTGCCTGGGTATGGAGAGGCAGGTGTCTGCATGACCCTTGCTTCAATGAGGTGGATGGCGGCAGGTGGTGACAGCCCTATCTGTCCTTGGCATTCCACCTATCCGTTTGGGATGTAGGAGTCTAAATTGGCTTGACAGTTGCTAGCAGACCAGTACGGCATGTTCTCCTAATCCATATCACACTTAGCACTAATCCTAATTATGTGAATTGTATGAATATTAACTAAACGTAACACTTATTTTATTAGTTTCTCTTTTATTTATCATTTGAGATGAGCTCATTTATGTGTCCACTATCTCTACTATCAATCCTTACCCATGTATGAACAACTAGTTAATTTGCATAGTACTACTAATCATGATCATATCAGAATCTTAATCAAATGCCTTCCTTTGGGAAAATATAAATAACAATACCCGAATACTCACCGGGTGAAATGCTACAAACGATAGCTCCGTGCGCTTGCAGATTAATATCTAAAAGAGAACTATCAAGGTCAATACTAGTGACATCACTGTACTTTAGTGTTGTCTCTAAGTAAAATCGACACCCGACATTTCTGGCACAGTGGCTGGGGATTGGCTCTTTGCCTACTCCTAGTGACTACGTTAAGAAATGTCAACAAGCATTTTTGGAGCTGTTGCTGGGGATAGGCTCTTTGCCTACTCCTAGTGACTATGTTAAGTAATGCCAACAAGCATTCCTAGCGCCATTGCCGGGGAAGGCATAAATGATTAAGATACATAATGATATGTTCATAATATAATGCATGCAAGGTAGCCATTGTTTATGCAGGCTAACTTTGCTTGTTTTCTCATGTTGTGGGTGAAAACAGGGATAGTGTATGACCAGATCTGATATGCCAAAGAACTTCATCGACAATCCAAAGGCAATCCTAAGGAGGAGTCGTACACGAACCACTTCCTCCCGTACCACATCTCCACCACCGACAGACGACCTCATCCACCCTGCACCATCCGCTACTAGCGCTATGGCCAAGAGTCTCCATGAATACTCTGTTCCCAGTGTATCCAACGTGCCCTCTAGGACCGCTGTCGACACTAGGAACGGAAACTTTGAGCTCCGCACTGGCCTCATCACAATGGTGCAGGCAAACCAATTCCATGGTTTGCCAAGCAAGGACGCAAACGCACATCTCCAACACTTCCTCGAGCTCTAGAACACCATAGTCATAAAAGACATCGCACCTGCAAGCATAAAGCTCTGTCTGTTTCCCTTTTCCCTTACGGGAAAAGCGAAACAATGGTTCTACAAGGAAAAGGAAGCTGTCAACACGTGGGCCAAATGTTCCATGGTGTTCCTCGCCAAGTTCTTCCCCATGAGCAAAACCAATGCCCTGAGGGGAAGAATTTCCAACTTCCAGCAGAACACCACAGAGTCCATTCCAGAGGCATGGGAAAGACTACAAGACTACATCCAAGCATGCCCACACCACGACATCGACGATTGGTTAGTGCTCCAATATTTCTATGATGGGTTAACCCAGATGTGTAGGGGGCACATTGATGCTGCTGCTAGAGGAGCCTTCCTCTCCCTCACCATCGACAAAGCCACTACACTGATCACTAAGATGATGATGAACTAGAGCTAGGGGAGGAAAGGAAAACACAAAAAGGGATGCAAACTGTTAAAGAAACGGATATGCTAGCCGCAAAAATAGACCTGTTGATGAAAAGGTTGGATGATCGTGCCCAAGAGAAGGAAGCTATGACAAGCATCGTCAACACCATAGACTCACGCATGACGTGTGAGGTCTGTGGAAACATTGGCCACTTGGGAAACGACTGCCCCGAAACCGAAGAAGACATAGCATTAATCAACAACGGGTTTTGCCAACCAGGTAATAACGGGTGGAACAACTAGCTATGTCCACCCTACCAAGGTTTGGAAAGATGATCACCGATGCCCTTGTTGACGGTAGATAAGTACTCTTTTTAACCATCAACATAGCATGAGAAAGGACTAAAATTAGAATATCATCTAGCTATAGGGGTTATTACTAACAAAATTCCACAAGTTTTGGTAATTGTCTATTTCTGCAGGGGGGTATCGGAATAAGAACAAAAGAAGGTCCACATGTTAGATTTACATGGAGAGAAGACCCAAACATCAACTCTAGAAGAATCTAGAATACTCGAGGAGGTCACCCTACAAAAGTGGGGCCAATTTGGCAGCCACACAGGGGCGCTCGACCCACCTGGCTTGGGCAGTCACTCGGCCCCTGTGGCCAATCACAACCAAGCTCGTGGATCCTACCTCCACCGACCTTGAGGATTAATCTTAAGCGCACATTTAAGTCGGTTTGATCCAAGGGTTGTGATGCTTCCTAAGGGGCTATAAATGAAGACCCTAACCCTCCTAGAGGCATCTCCTTCATCTTCTTCATTAGCTAACTCTAGAGCAAAAACTAGGGTTTCATCAAGTAGAGAAGTAGAGGTCCCTCTACTTCATCTAGTTCTAGTTCTAGTTCATCTAGTTCTAGTTCTAGTTGTCTAGTTGTATCTAGATTAGAGGGAGAGAGAAGAGGAGAGAGCCAAGGAGCAGCCAGATCTATCGGATCTTCCTCAACATTATATATTTGTAGCAACCAGTTTGTCTTTGGTTAATCTCCAGGTACTTCAATTCTATAATTCTTAAGTTCTTTATTTAATCTGCATATTTACTTTTAAGTTATTTATTGGATTCCCACTCGCATAGAGTGCTCTAGTTCTTAGCGGTGCTAGAGTAGTAATTAATAGGTTAAGCGTGGCGCTTAGTCTTGCAATTGCCTGGAATTGCACCCAATCTAGCGTATTGTTGTGGTAGCCCGAAGATCGTGACAGTCCTGACGGTCGACGTATTCCACCATGTTCGGATTGGTGTTGTAGGACCGTAGTTAGAGCTTCCTAGCCCCTATCTCATCTCTTTCCATGGTTATTGTTCTGATGTCCCAAGATAAGTAACCATAGAGTAAATCCTAATTCCTAGATCAACCTATAGAACACTTAGGAAAATTCCTCTCTTCCATACAAAATTATAAATATAGTTATCCTTGGGTGATCTAAATTTTAGCTAGTACACTTAACGTTCCACGTGAAAATTTGATACCTTCGAATACTCCTAGGTGAAAGCTACATCGGTATCCATGCGCTGGCGGATTTTTCTATGTGCGTTTAAAATACCCAACAAGCTTTCTAGCATCGTTGCTGGAGAGTAGGCTTTTTGTCTATCTTTGGTGTCAACAAGCTTTCTAGCACTGTTGCCAGGGAACGGTAGGTGTGCTAGTTTAGAACCAAGTTCATTTGTGTATCTTTTCTTTTACCACTATTCTCACCTCACCACAAACATCAATCACCACCAACCATATGAATTCCATGCCTACTATCAAAATGTTGCACCCATGAGCACAATCTTAGAGCCCCTAGAGCCCATGATTCTCATATCTAGCTATGAGTTGCGCCCATGTTTGGTTACAATAGGTCAAAACTGACCCTTTTCTATAGCCAAGGTCCTATCTTCTAATCAAAAAAGGTAATGAACTTTTGGCTACACTAAGGGAATTTTACATTCTTCTTATAAATTTAGGTTTAGACCTAGCCTTACAAGACCCTGTTCTTCTTCAACATCCTTATACAGGTCTTGATAATACCGCCTTTGGAAGATGGAAGTATGGCAAGTCTAGTGATGCCATAGTAGGAGAGCAAAACCACCTAGAATACAATCCTATCTTCTCCCCTTCTATGCCCACATTAGATGACTTATATGAACCCACCATTGAACCCATCCTTGACACAAATGAATCCTCTAATGCTCTTTCTCCTAAACCTCCTAACAATCTTAGAAATCCATCTACACATCCCACATATAGGAATCATCTAGACCATAAGGAGGATCGAGAAGAGCAACATCAATGGAAAAAGAGCATTAAAAACCAATATGATATTGCCATTGAATGTGTGGACGAGGCCTTATATGAGACCAATTCAAAAGGCAATCCAAGGGAATATTTGGACATATATGTTGAGTCACCCTTGGAAGTAGAAAATAATGGAGATTACAATAAGCAAGAAATCTACTTCATTAACATCCCATTAGTTCCCTGCTCATATGAAACATCTCCTGATTCACTTAGTGTCTCTAACATTACTCCACATGAGATCTTCAACCCCCTCATGCTTCCTATTCCTAAAGTTTTTGAAAGGGTGGTTGTAGACACATATGCTTATCATCAATATTTTAGATCTTGTTGTGGTGAAACTTGAGAGTAGTACACTTAGATTGGTGTTGGAAGGGAAACCACTTCACCAGGCCACATCTTAAAGGTTTCCCAAGGACAAGCTTAGTGTACTGAAACAATAACTATTTAGACCATGACATGAGTGTTCACCTTTCTATTGCGCGACCCTTGTTAATTGAGCATAGAATTATAATTGTGAAAATATTCCTTTGGGTATTCTTGTCACTAACCTTACCAGGTTTAGAGCAAAAGATCAAAAGAATGACAAACATAGGTATGTCCAACCAATCATTAAGGAAAATTGAATTACTTTCATCCAATCTTGATTTTTGCAAAAATCAAGCTTGGGGGATATGCTTCTATAGACACATCTCTTGCCATGTTGCTATACTGTCTTGGTTGCCTCTACCTTTAAGATATGCTCAATTTGCAAAACAATAGTCATGCTCTATCATCACTGTTGAGTAAATCTCTATAATGCTTTCATGTCACCATTGTTTGCTATAGTATATATTTAGGTTTGGAGTAGTTTCATACATCTCTTAAATTAAGCATGGTGCCTAGTTTAGGAGTGGTGATCTTACTCTTAAAGGATTTTAATTACATGCGTTAAAATTCCTTCTTGAATCAAATTATACATGGTGTCTAGGTTGATTTTTGAGCCGACGGTATGCTATAGTAGATATTGGAATATTTTGTTGGACTAAGCCCTACAGGAAAACTATCAATTCCAAATTGGGAAAGTCCTGAGATGAACTCACACTAGAGATGAAGAGGGACAATAATTTTGTGCACGGGAGACACAACTCACTCCATGGAGTTGCATTCTCTTGTCAACCACAAATTATTAGGAATCAAGAAAAGATTAACAAGAGAAGAGCATGCAATGTTTTGCACTTTCACCTCTGAGGTCGAGAAGCTAAGACATGTGGAAGGAAGGACAACTCCTCAAGATGATTCAACCAAGTTCTTTCTCATCGCTCCACACGCTCGTTTGCAATCTCTAAATTCACTATTACTTTATTTCTGTAAGTTTGAGTTAATTCATTTATGAATCAAAACATAAGATGGGTAGATAAAATCAATCCTTTATGAAGAAGTAATTGTGAATAATAAATGTGCTATCAAGCAAGTTCTTTGTAGCATAGAAATTGACCCTTATCTTTGTTACAACAATGCTCTTGTTATTACTTGTATATTCCTTCGGGTATGTTGTCCACTAATGATTTGCAGGGATAAAATTATAAGAAGAGCTAAAGCTCCAAGCACAAATTAGACAGAGAGCAAACAATAAGGGCATAAGGTAAGAAAGGAGTATAATAAAGGAGACTGGTTGTCTATGAACAAGATACGTGACTAGCCAAGCAAGGAAAGCTTCCACAGGATGCTACGGCTTCAACATGCTTCAATACTAAAGGTAACATCTCTAGGTAAGTGATCATTATTTTCAAAATATCCTCCTTGATTTTGGCATGCACATAAGTAGAGAGCCAAACATGCTTTGAGTTACAACCTCATTTGATCCAATCTAATTAACTCAACATGTTTAGTTCTTTATGCTTGTTCATAGTGTCAACTCTGGGTCTCATAGCTTTTAATTCAATGATCTGAAATATTGCTTCTTTGGAAGATGATAGTCATAAAGTTATATGCATTGTTAGACTATCCTTCCATAAGGTTGATTAATCTGATCTGCCAAATGTTTTTAATGCTACTTTTCTGCTCATTGCTTGATGTTATTGCCCATGTTTAGATAGAGCAAAACACATTAATATCAACTATATCTTGTTCAATGTGCCTAAGGCTAGAGAATAATGAACAGACCTTTTGGTTCTGTTGGTGTTTTCCCACCAACAGAACCCATGCACTTGATCTCTGCCTTGTCTCTATGAGTAGGACACATTTCAGTCAACTCCCCAAGAATCCTACAAGTGAAGATCCTAGACTTATGAACATGCACAATGAGCAAAGATGTTGCTAGCTCTCAGAACTAGTACTTGACTCCAACCTGCTGGAAGAGCAATAAACATGGGTGACATCATCTCAAGAGCTACGACTATCATGGACTCCACCTTTGGGACCAGATAAAGCACCTAAGGAATTTGAAAGAGCATCTAGGCCCATAATGATTTCGGTGATTAATGACAATGTTGATTACTGTGACTAACGTGTGTTTTGCAGAGGCAAAGTCATTAGTGAGGTCATGGTAATAGGTACTCGATGAATAGGGACGTACATGCCTACTTAATAGTGGAAATCGTTTCGGCTTTCAAAGGATGGATGGACATCGTCAAGACTAGACTAGGTCTAAGTGCTATATGGTGAAGAAGGGCACTTAGAGTAGTTTAGGTCTTTGCTTTTCCTTTGACTGTACTATTAAGAGGGGCTTTGATCTAGTAGCTTGACTTAGGCAAGGCTTTAGGTTTAGGTGTGGTGCACACTTGGTAAATGATGAGGACATCCCAACCAAGCATGCTCCCTCTAATTCCACGCCAACCTCTACACCGACTACGCCGGCACCAGCCCAAGCCATTGATGGAGCAATTACACGTAGCCGAACCAAGAAGCTACAACAAGAGGTGAACGCGCTACTTTGTGAGAGTTCTATTAATGTTAATGAGAATATTATACTACCTAAGTGTTCTACTTTGGTTGTGCTTAGGTATACACATGAGGAGGGAGGTGACCTGGACCGCAAGGATTGGAACAACACGGTGCAGAACGGACCAGTTGAAAGAAGGGCAGATCGGACCAGTGCGGTGCAGAACAGACCAGTTGAAAGAAAAGATCATAACTTTCACTTCCGAGATGCTATGAAGGCCCATGAGCACTTGTTGGAAATCTCTTCGAGTCTACTTTCTAATGCCACCAGTGCCGACCTGTTTGGTAATGCCAGTAAAGCTGCCAACCTGTTTTAGTCGACACTGGTCATCGAGTCATCACTCTGCATGAAGTTCAAGTTGCCGTGCAAAACTCTACCAATCTACCAGGTTTCGTGGTACATGCTGCACAAGGAGTGAAAGCTTATCAAGTTAACTTTCCGTTTCAACAAACCGCATGTCATTTGGACTTCCCAATAAAAAGTGATGGTCAGTTTATTGGAAACTGCTCTAGAGGCCAACAGTCACGCCAAGCCACTTCGGGAATCCATTTCGAGGGAACCTTTCATATTGCCTTCCCTCAGAAACTCTATTTCGTTTTCATACCTATCTAGTAGGGCTGTTGCTAGTATAAATACCCCCTAAGACTTATTGTAATCGAAGACTTATGATATTGAGAATACAAACCACTTTGTTCAGCTGTGTGCTAACAAATTCAGAGGGAGATCTCTACCCCTTTGCTCTTGTGTTTTCCTTCGCGGAGATTACAGAAGCGGCCGCGTCATTAACACCCAATCCGTGCTCCTAATCCTCGAGTTCAGGTTGCATAGGTTGGTTCTTTGAGAGTGTGGTTGGGCGAATCCTTGGTTCAGGCTGCCGTATAGAGACGGTGGTTGGCTCCTTGTGCGTGTCGTCAGGTTGCACTAGTTATCCTCGCTGTTTGCAGCAAGTTATCGGCTGATCTTCAGCTAGTTATCCTACATCGTGAAGGTCGGGACAACAACCTCACCAGTAAACCTAGCACTTGGCAGCTCAGAGATAGTCCTTAGATCAACAGGAACCAACTTCATTTTGGAACGGTCGCGTTGCAACGAAGTTACGGTGCCTAAGTAGGCACCGGACGCTCTGTGACTACGTCCGGTGAGGTCCTTTAACCGTTAGAGTGCTCGGCGCTTAGGGTTAGGCACCGGACGCTAGCACCGTACTCACCGGGTAGCGTCTGGTCCCATACCCAGGGAGTTTGTAAACTTCCCCCGAGCACCGGACGCTAGCATCGGACTCGTCGGGTTGTGTCCGGTCTTAAACTCAGGGAGGTTGCAAACCTCTCCGGAGCACCAGACGGTGGCACCGGACGCTGGGAAGTAGCGTCCGGTGACCTGTTAGAGGCAGGTACAGTTAGCTGTTGGGTGTCACCGGACGCTCGGTGCAGAGCGTCCAATGCAACATCAACAGCGTCCGGTGACCCCGTTTTCAGTGGAAAACGGTTGCCGACCCTTGGACTTCGTGGGGTGTATTTATACTCCTCCACCTCGTCCATGAGAGGTCTCTTGCCCATTTGTTCAGCTGAGAAACACCTTGTGGTGCAAGAGAGTAGCAAGAGCCTAGAGAGGATTGAGATTTGAGTGATTTCTTGTGAGAATCCTTCTCTAGTTGAATTCCAAGAGTCAAGTGTGCATCCACCACTCTCTAGTTCCTTGTTTGGGTCAAGTGAGAGTTCATTGCTTGTTACTCTCACCTAGATGGTTCGGTGGTGATTGGAGGCATGAAGACCGCCCGGATTTCTTGTGGGTGGCTCGTGTCAAGCTTGTGAGCGGTTTTGGGCAATTCACCGCGTCGTAGTGTCGAAGAATCAGCCTGTAGAGAGCACTTGGTCCTTGCATAGACCAAGGGGGAGCAAGACCCTTGCGCGGGTGCTCCAACGAGGACTAGTGGAGAGTGGCGACTCTCCGATATCTCGGCAAAACATCGCCGAGCATTTTCTTCCACTACTCCTTTATTTTCTAGCATTTACTTTGTGTTTTTACATTCCTAGAATTGCCATGCTAGAATAGGATTGGAACTAGGTTGCAAAACTTTTTATCCGGTAGCTCTCTAGTCACATTAGGCACAAGGGGTTGAATTGGAGCTTATAGGTTGCTTAAATTTTTAGAGAAGCCCAATTCACCCGCCCCTCTTGGGCATCTTGATCCTTTCAATTGGTATCAGAGCCTAGTGCTCATTATTTAGGCTTCACCGCCTAGAGAAAGATGTCTAACGTGGATGGACTGCCACCCATGTTCGATGGGGTGTGGCAGAACCTCCTAAGTGTTTGGGCTCACCGACACCTGTCATTGTCCTAAGGACCTCTGATGGTGATGCCGGGGATCCTCCCACTCTAGAAGTCCGATGAGCATCCCAGGACACCCATTCCACCGCTACCCGTGGCGTATCAAACAAGCTCGTCCTGACCACTAGTGATGGTCAATTAACGAGAATTTCTTCTTCTCGCCTTTACAGGATAGCAAGTGGCCACCATAACACCAGGATCATTCGTTGCGAAGACATTGCAGTATCACAGACGACATATGACCCAAAATAATATTTCAGAGTAAAACAGTGGAAGCATTACATGACTTAATTTACAAAAGTAGTTCTTCCAAGTAGTAAAGTGTTATTACAAGCCAGGTCCAGCGGAGCAACTTAAACTTTAGTACACAGGTTACAAATTTATAAACCCTGCCCATGGGTCACGCTCACTCTTCCTCATCGTCAACTTCGACGACGGTCACACAACAGGGTCCGAAACATGTCGGTTCCTGAGCTTCACCAGCAACAGGGGTTATAAAACCCTGAGTACGGGAGTACTCAACAAGACTTACCCGGCGGAAAAAGAGGAAAAATTAGGGATGCAGGCTTAGGGTAGACAAGGAGTGGCTGAGCAAGGAGCCAAATTGTTTTGCCAAAAAGCTTACTAATAGTGCATCCTTACTTTCAAGTTTTACCCATGAATTCATCTCCTTAAGAGGTCGAGGAGTTCGAGGACAGTCTATCTAGTTGCTTCTCACAGACAAGTCTGTAAGTTCGTAGTCCTTAATCAAAGTATTATCTATCCAGCGGCCATAGCTTCATGTCACTCTAAGTCCGGGAATTGGGATCCGAACCTCATGAGACATTTCCCCCTTTCTCATTTTATCACTTAGTTGCATATTTAACTACGATGAGGGTCAGTGGATTGAGTCTCCCAATCGGGGAGAAACGACGATTCGAACCGCTTAGCAATCCAGCTGTAGTTCCTAACTACCCAACATATGTAGAACCAAATCTTGCATATGACAACAAATCTAGCTCTCCCCAAATTTGACCAGGTTCGTGGCACCCGAGAGCACAGTACCCCACCATCCAGCCCATTTGCCAGGAGGGTACACACTACTCTCGCCATCGCTCCACGCCCAGTGCGTGAGTAGTTGTTCGTGTCGAGGGATCACAAGACTGGGCTTACGGAGGGCAAGTGGCTAGTACTATAAATTCTCTACCCAGCGGGCCATCAACGGACCGGTCCTTAACCGACACAGTTGGAGACACTACTTTAAGACTCCATTCTTAAAGCAAGTCCACCGACCGGTCTCAAGTTGAAACATCACTGACCATAAGAGTATTCCACAACAACCCTTCAAACTTTCTTGTTTGAAAACATATCTAGTAGCAGGGCTAAGCATCACTACGCAGTTTTAAAATAAAATAGGTGCCAAGGACAAGATAACAAATATCAAGGTAGTAAATGCAGCAAGTAGGTTAACCCAATTCTCAACTACCAAATGCAGCATTTTCAATTCATAAGTGATAAAAGATTTAAAACATTCAAGGAGGGGTTAATGCATCCGGGGCTTGCCTTGGTTGCAGAGCTGAGAGGGACCCTCAGAGACTTCCAAAGTCTCGGATCCTACTTCCTCGAATGGAGCACCGACCTCGGGGTTCGGTTCAACGGTCGCTCCTTCGGTCACGTGCACTATACGCAAAATGATGAATGCTCATGATATGCATATGACAAACATACAAGAAGGACTGAGTTGAGTACAACTTTCTTTCTTGGTGCAAAACAGGTTAAACAGTAATTAAAGTTGTTTATCATCTTAGTGTCTTTACCCAAGAGGTTGCATCTGTAAATTAAGATTTCTCTGAATTCGCAATTATCCTTAATTAAATATTATTAATCCTTTTTACCTTAATTAACTCTTAATTAGGTATTAATGATAGTAATTAAGTATTAATAACAAACCATGTTTTAAATAGCGAGCTCAGGCCAAGGTGTTTAGCATTTTATAAACCGTAATTAGCGTACTTTAGCAGCAAAATAGGTGTAAAATTGTGCATGAACGTAAATAGCGGCACAATTTTTTCAAGCTATTTCGGGCTATAGCGGCAAAAATAGCGGGCTATTTTTTTCATGGATAACAAACAATAATTAAGTGCCAAAGATAATTAAGGTTAATGACCTTAGGTCATCATGCAATCCAAAAATAACTCAAACCCTAATTTGATAAATTAAGCTAATTAATACTTAATTATTCTAGGATTATTATTAAATCTCTAATTAAAGGTATATTAATATTTTATTCAAATATTATCCAAATGCCACCAAATTTTGTGCAAAGCCATGGAATAATACTCAGGGACCTCTCACAAATTTTGGTGATTTTTGGACATACCTAAAAATTATTAAAATTCATGGATGTTTTATTTATTAATTAAAGGAGGCAATTTTTATATACATGCAAACTACCAGAAAATGGAATCCAATATTTTTCCTGCGTTCTACTCATTTTACAGAACCTACACAAAAAGTTTCATCATTTTTGGATCACTATACAATTTTCTACACAATTTCACATATCAAGCATTTTTAAACAAAAAGGAAAAGAGAAAGCACACTGTGCTACGCGGCCGGCCCGCTTACGCCCGGCCCAAGTTGGCCCGAGAGCCTTCCAGCATCGCGCGCGGGCGCTGCCTTTCTCATGCGGCCACTGACGGGCGGGCCCCGCCCGTCAGATGCTTCTTCCACCTCCCGTCGCGGTTCCGGCGAGCTCAAGCTCATCGCCGGTGAGCTCCCGGCCTCCGCGGTAGGGTGGGCTAGCATCTTCGGCCTCTCGAGCAACCCCTGGGACACACAGGACACCCCCTACTCCCTCCTAACCCTCCTGCTCACGTCCACGGCGGACGGCGACACGACCCGAGCGAGTACCTGCCGTCACAAGCAACTACAGCGTCAACCACCGGGCGTACAAGGATTAGCGGCTCACCGCGACTTCAACGGAGCAAGGAGCGGCAGTGGAGGGGCTCGGAGAGGAGCTGGCCACGGTGAAGCACCCACGGCGGCGCTTCGGCCGGAGTCGGAGGGAAATGGCTCGGTGGAGGGCTACGGCGGGTTAGAGCTTGCGCTCGGGTTGCTGAGCTCTTGGCGGAGCTGCTGGGGTTCTTTGGTGGCTTGGAAAGGAGCGAGGAGGGCGAATTTGGTGGCCGCAGCAAGGTCATTGGCGTCAGGTGCGAGAGAAGGAAACGAGTGCGTCGTCCGGTGGAGGGGTTTTTATCGTGAATGGAGGAGACGCCGTGCCTCCACGTCGGCTGGCGACACGGGCAGGCAAGCAGCTGCGTGCCCTCACGCACGCACGCGGCGCTGCGCGCGCGGCGGCTGCGCTGGACAGGGGCGCCATGATCCCTATTGGGTCACTGTAGCCATCCATATCCTCCCCTTTCTGTCTTTTTGCGAAATTCGACCAAAATTTGAACTGCAGTCAAAATTCTACCAAAACAAAAATTGTGCAGAAATTTACAGGCTACAAAACATATTTTAGTGTCCAAAGCTGATTCTAAGTGGAAAATGGTGAATTTGTCAAAACAGTTTGAATTTCAAATCTCAAATTGGGGAAAAATTCCAATTTTGAATTGGGGCAGATCAGAATTTCCAAAATTACTTTTGATTTTCCAAAACAACTTGAAAAATTCCCAACATGAAAGTTGTTCAACTTTTTGAGCTCTACAACTTTTATGTTGGCCACTTTTCAAGATTCCAAATAGATTTTGAATTGGGGATTCAAATTGGAAAGGGGGACACTTTGTGGAAATCTGTATTTTCAAAATTACTTTGAATTTTGTATTGAACTTCAAAAACTCAAAACACCAAAGTTGTACATCTTGACAGGATCTACAACTTTGCTTTGGAACTCAACCTCAAATTTTGCTTAGTTTTTAAATTGTGCAAAAGGGGGCCAATCTTGGGTTCTAAAATCAGGGTTTCCCCCCCTATTTTCTCGGAAACCTTCCACCCTAGGGATTTTATAACCATACTAGCTTTAATACACCTTGCAAGCACACTTTAATTCCCTAAGCACAAGTAATCAAAATAAACTTGTTTTAGTTTGATGTATCAAGTGGTGCTTAATCAATATGCGATGCAATGCTCATGATGACATGATCCAGTTTTAGTAACCGTAACATCGGGGATGTTATAGCCCTTCCCCCTTAAAGAAATCTCGTCCCCACGATTTAAAGCCTTAGGGTATGTAATGGAAAAGGAAATTTGTCAAACTATTTCATCTTCAACCTTTCATAAGACAAGAGGCTGGGGAAGACTACTTCATTATAAACATATATGTACATTAAGTACATGACTTTGGCTACCCTTTTCCTTCACTAGAGTACACTTCCTTTTTATCAGATGTTGTCTTGAAGTGAAGCGTGGAACTCAGGAAAATTCTCCATTAGATAATCCTCAGATTCCCATGTGGCTTCTTCTTCAGAGTGCTGGCTCCATTGCACCTTATACCATTTGGTAGTTGTCCTTCGAGTAACTCTATCCCTTTGATCTAATAATCAGATAGGATATTCTGCATATGTCAGATCCGGTTCAAGTTCTACACCTTCAATATCTTGAACCTGGTCTGGTACTCGAAGACACTTTTTCAGTTGAGATACATGAAATACATTGTGTATCCCGGATAATCGTTCGGGTAATTTAAGGCGGTAAGCCACCTGTCCATACCGGTCAATGATTGGAAATGGACCAATATAACAAGGCGCTAACTTGCCTTTAACGCCGAAACGATTTATTCCTTTCATCAGGGATACTTTTAGATACACATGGTCACCCTTGGTGAACCTTAAGGGTCGACGTCTTTTATCGGTATAACTTTTCTATCGGGACTGAGAAATCTTCAAGTTATTTTGGATTTGTCTAACTTTGTTCTCAGTTTCCTTCACTAAGTCAACTCCAAAGAACCATCTTTCTCCAGGTTCCGACTAGTGTAGTGGAGTTCGACATCGACGGCCATATAGTGCCTCGAAGGGAGCCATCTTAATACTTTCTTGGTAGCTATTGTTGTAGGAAAACTCTGCTAGAGGCAAGCAGTCATCCCACTTATCTGGAAAATTTAGGGCACAAGATCTTAATAGATCTTCTAGGGTTTGATTCACCCTTTCTGTTTGCCCACCTGTTTGAGGGTGGTAGGCTGTATTGTATAAAAGCTTGGTGCCCAAAGATTCATGTAAGCATTTCCAAAACTGGGAGACAAATTGTGTGCCTCTATCTGATACTATGGTCTTTGGCACCCCATGCAGACTCAGTATACGATCAAAATACAATTTAGCATAGGTGGAAGTATGATATGATGTCTTTACGGGTAAGAAGTGTGTTGTTTTGGTGAGACGGTCCACAATGACCCAAATAGAATCAAAGCCTTTGGCCGTCTTGGGCAATCCTACTATGAAATCCATACTAATATCATCCCATTTCCATGCTGGAATAGGCAAGGGTTGCAACTCTCCAGCGGATTTGAGATGAATAGCTTTGACCTTTCGGCATGTGTCGCATTGGGCCACATAGCAGGCTATTTCTATCTTCATTTTCGTCCACCAAAACCTTTGCTTCAGATCCTGATACATTTTATTGCTCCTCGGATGAATAGAATATCTGGTGGTATGAGCTTCATCCAGGATTTCCTGACGTAGCTCAGGTACCTTTGGAACCACTAACCGGTTTTTGAACCAGATTACTCCTGCATCATCCACTTTAAAGTCTGTGGGTGCTCTGTTAGAAATTTTCTCTTTAAGATATTTCATGCCTTTGTCTTCTTTTTGTGCCTCTATGATTTGAGCTTCAAGATTGAAATAAATCTTTAGATTGGCAAGGCTTCCTTGGGAAATAATTTCTATCCCCAAGTTCTCCAGCTCTTGGCACAAAGTTATATCTTTAGGTGTCACTGTTAAGCAATTACAGTGAGCCTTACGACTGAGGGCATCAGCTACTACATTTGCCTTGCTAGGGTGATAATGCACCTCAAGATCGTAATCTTTAATCAATTATAGCCACCTTCGCTGGCGCATATTAAGTTCAGCTTGAGTGAAGATGTACTTCAAGCTCTTGTGATCTGTGTATAGGTGACAAGTGTTCCCTAACAGATAATGGCGCCAGATCTTCAAAGTGTTGACGGTCCTTAAGTATCAAATTTAATTATCAAATAAATAAAGAAAAGGATCCAAATGAAATCAACATCCAGACTTAGGGATTTATCTGACAGAATTCCACGAGTTTTGGTGTTTTTCTATTTCTGCAGGGGGTTATCAAGAAATATGGAAGAAAGACCCACATGTCGGGATTACGTAAAGATATTAACGTGCTGCGCAATTATCTTACATCTAGAAGACTCCAGAAGCCACGAGACCGAAGCGGAGGCGAAACGGGGCCAGAGACAGGGCGCCCGCCCTGTCCTACTGGGCGCCCGCCCACCTCCTGTGGCCAATCACGCTCAATCTCGCGGATTATGCTCCACCGACCTAAAGGATCAAGAATAACCGTTCAATCAATGTCGGTTTGATCCGACGGCCCAGGTTCACTTGAGGGGACTATAAAACCAGACCCCCTGGCCCCTGGAGGAGGCACCCCTTGATCATTATTCATTATTCATAGACAGAGCAAAAGCTAGGGTTTAGAGATGAGAGCTCTCCTCTCTTCTCTAAACTAGAGTAGATCTAGATAGTAGCGAGATGGAGAGCGAAGGAGGATTAGAGGAGAGGCCGGCCTGTCGGTTCTTCCTACGGTTGTACTTCGCCATGATCAAGCTCTAATCAAGCTTGCTCATGGGATGACTCTGGTAATCTACTTCTAATTCATTATGCAATTACTAATCATGTATGTTCTGGTTCACAACTCTTTTGAGTACTTTTAATCTATAGGACCCTATAGGTTAGAGTTGTAGTATATGTGTAAGCGTGGTGCTTAGACCTAGATTACTTGTGGATATGCCCTGACTAGCTGGATCGTGTGGTAGGCCGCGTAGGTGACAGTTACGTTGGTCCCCTGTAGTCCACCTCTCGTTAGCAGGACGGGTAGGGTTTATCGGCCTATGGATAAGCATCCTTTGTGGTGTACTCTTATCACGTGGTTCGTCCCAGACATAGACATACACCTTTGAAGTAGAGAAACCATAGTTATCCTCTCTATTCTGCTACCATCGCCCATATACTAGAATTGCTCTACTCTCTATTCCCATATTATCACTCACTGTTATCTTACCTTTAATATTGTTCTTATTCGATTCTACCATCTTTCCTATTCACACCTATTTACTTATCTTGGTTAAGTTAGAGCGTAGATCAGTTCTCCCGTTTCCCTATGGATACGATAAAACCTTTAACCAGGTAAAAGCTTCAACGGTATCCGTGCGCTTGCGGATTATCTCTGTGCGTATAAATACCATAGTACACTCTAGTGCCACGCTGGGGATGACAACCTAGTATTCAAGTGGTGTTAGCAAGTGTCAACACAAAGCATGTACTACGGCGGCTAGTTCAAGATCATGGGTCAGGTAATTCTCTTCATGTGGTCTAAGCTGCCTGGAAGCATATGCAATTACTCAACCCTCCTGCATTAGCACACAGCCTATCCCTATTCCTAATGCGTCACAATACACATCAAAGGGCTTCTCAATACCAGGCAGGGCTAATACAGGTGCATTTGTTAATAACCTTTTCAGAGCTTGGAAGGCTTTCTCACATTCAGATGACCAAACAAATTTTGTTTGATTCTTGAGCAAGGTCGTGATTGGCTTAGCGACTCTCGAAAAGTCTGGAATGAAGCAGCGGTAATATCCCGCCATACCCAGAAAACTACGGACCTCATGTACCGTAGTCGGGGGCTTCCAATTAAAAAGATCTTCTACTTTACCTGGGTCTACAGCGACTCCCTCTGCTGATAATACATGACCCAGGAAATGGACTTTGTCTAGCCAGAACTCACATTTGCTGAACTTGGCATATAGTTGATGCTCCCTGAGACGGGTTAGCACAATCCTCAAATGTTCAGCATGCTCTTTCCTGGTTTTGGAATAGATCAAGATGTCATCAATGAAGACGACCACAAATTTGTCCAGCTCTGGCATGAAGACAGAGTTCATCAAATACATGAAATGGGCTGGTGCATTGGTCAACCCAAAGGACATCACCAAGTATTCATATAGCCCATAACGGGTTGTAAAAGCCGTATTGGGTACATCTTCCGGCCTGATTTTGATTTGATGGTACCCCGATCTCAAATCAATCTTTGAGAACACTTTAGCCCCGGCTAACTGGTCAAACAATAAGTCAATACGGGGCAATGGGTACTTGTTTTTAATCATCACTTCATTCAGGGGACGATAATCAACACACAGCCTTAGTGTTTGGTCTTTTTTTTCACAAATAAGGCTGGGCAACCCCATGGAGAGGAACTGGGCTGAATAAAACCTTTTTCCAACTACTCTTGTAATTGGGTTTTCAATTCGGCCAGTTCTTTTGGTGCCATTCAGTAGGCCCTTTGAGATATTGAGGTTGTCCCTGGTTTCAATTCTATGCTGAACTGGACATCCTTGTCCGGTGGCAGACCTAGTAGGTCCTCAGGAAATACATCCAGAAAATCCTGAACTACTGGGATATTTTTGACTTTAGTCATATTAGTGGCATGAACTTGCTCAATTGCCCGTTTGGGAGTAGCTAATTGGATCAGAAGGTAAGAATTCTCATTGGGCAATGGCATCTTAATGGTTCGATGTAAGGTGTCTAGCACAACCCCTCGTTGTGCCATCCAATTCATGCCTAGTATGACATCAATGTCCTGGTCTTTAAGAACAATCATGCTAGTGGGAAAACTATACCCACCAAACTCGATGGGTATCTGATGAACCATTTCTTTAGAACTCAGTCGTCCTCCTGGCGACTGTATATAAAATGATCTTTTGTTTCCCCAATGGGTATGCCATGCTTCAGCACAAAGGTGCGGTTGATGAATGTATGAGATGCACCAGAATCCAAAACAATTAAGGCAGGATGTTTCGCAACAGGGAACGTACCCATCATTACTGGTTCTCCTTCCGGTATTGTTTCCACCTCTGTATGAAAGACTTGTCCCACCTTCTTTACAGGTTTACCCTTTTGTGCATTCTGTCCTTTCTGAGCCCCAATTTTTTAATTGGCTCGGCTGGGGTTGGCCGATGGGTGGCCTTTGGAAAGTGGGGTTATTTTGTCGAGGGTAGGGGCATTCTTTTGAAAAATGCCCGAGCTTACCACAATTGTAGCAAGGATAATTGTGGTTTGGCGGAGCAGTAGGACGAACACCTAGGGCGTTCAACTGGCGTGGTGCAGTGGTGATGGCAGTAGGTCGAGGGTAGACCTGCTGCCTGGGTCTATACTGTGAAGGGGGAAAGGGACCACGAAAAGGTTGCGGCGCTGGAAAGCGTCCATGGCCCTGTGGATGATAAATGATCCTCTGGCGCTTTTGACCGCGACCAGAGAAGGAGGAAGAAGTGGCCTTCTTCTTGGCTTCTTTGTGTTTTCTATTCTTTTCTTCCGAGGCGATGGCAATATTAACCGCCTCATAGAAAGTAGCATTTTGACATGTGGTCATCATAGTCTGAAGCTTTGTATTGAGACCACGCATAAAACAGGCCTTCTTCTTTTTATCCGTATTCACATGGTCCGTGGCATACTGAGAAAGATGATTGAATTTGGACACATATTCCATCACACTTTTATCGCCTTGCTGCAAGGCGAGGAATTCTTCCGCTTTCATGGCCATAAGCCCTTCTGGAATATAATGGGCGCGAAACGCGTCCTTAAATTCCGCCCAGGTGACCTGGTGTCCTGGATTTTGGATAGCGAAGAAATTTTCCCACCAGGCCCCCGCAGCTCGCCGAAGCTGTTGGGTTGCGAACAGGGGCTTTTGAGCCTCCGAACAACGGATCAGGCTGAACTTATGCTCCATTGTCCGGAGCCAGTCGTCAGCCTCTAAAGGCTCATCAGCCTTGGTGAACACTGGTGGCCTTGTCTCGGTAAAGTCCACATACCGAGTTTCTCCCTCCCCATTGTGTTGTGCTCTGAAGTTTGGGGCGGGGTGTGGTTGGCGCTGCGCTAGTTCGCGCAACAGGCAAGCATTATCGGTAGTGGCACTCAAAAGAACAGCAATCGCATCGGCTAGGGAAGGTGGAGCAGGTGGAGGGTTAGGTATGTCCTCTCATCCATGAGAAGACCCGGCTCCATCAGATCCACATGTGCGCATCGGCATATGCTACAAGAATTACATGTACTCGTTACCACTTGGAACCCATAACTTAAAACATATCTTACATACTTCAATTTATTTATCAAACATCAGTTCGACACACTGGAAACAAACAAGTACAACTTCTTGAACTTAAGAAAAACACTATACTACAGACCCAACCCCACTACGGTAGACTAGGAATCCTATAACGACGTTGCCCGCAACTTCACCGAACTAGTCGGTGTGGTCAGAGCCGTAGCCCGGGTCGTCGTTGTTATCGCCATGGTCATCCCCCGGGTTGTCGTCGCCGAAGTCGGATTCCTCTTCGTCACTGGGCTCTTGGTCGGGCTCTCCATCATCTGCCAACTCTCCGTCAGTGTCTATCTCCCCTTCACCTGAAGGTGGATGAAGCTGATGGTATAAGTCGAATGCAATATCACGGTACTGCATCGCCATGTCGTTGACGGTGTCCAGATGATGCGCAAGCTCGAGCTTCTATAGCTGCAGCTGATCCTCCCGCTGCCATGCGACGTCCCTCTGTGCGGTGACAGTGGCCGCCATCTTCATGTACAGATCTTTAGTGTACTTGCTTTTGGTCAGCTTGGCCTTCATTCTGATCAGTTCGTGCATATATGCGCTCTTGGCCTCCTCTTCTCGAGTAATAGCATCATTCCTTTCTTCCACCATGCGGGATAGCATTGTCTCGCAATTCTCGGTGGCTTGTTTTTGTTTTGTTAATTGAGTTTTAAGTTCACCAATCTCCATGACATTATACATCTTTTCCCTCGTTACTTCGGTCAGCTCTGCTGACAACCTTTCCATCTCCGGCTGAGATGGGGAATGGCTACTGCTAGCTTGATCGCTTCGCGGGGCCAACTGGTGTCGAGGCACCCCTTTAGGACTAGTTCTCTTGCGAGGGGTTTCCTTCCAACGACCCATCCTGTAGAGGGTAAGTTTGGATTAGTAAGGGAGACCTTAAAGGTTAGCAAGAATGGGATTGATTCTATATAACCCAACCCGAATAAGGAGGAAGGAATTTAACCAAGTGACATATCATGATGCATGCACGTACTTACGATTCGTACTAGAAATTCATAACGATATCACTTAAAACTTTTACAACATAGGGCGATACTTTATGTTGCTCCTCCACATGACCTCAAAAATTCTAGCAAAGCCTACAGACAAGGGTAAGGTAGGACTAAAGCATTTGGACTCAAAATAGGCAAGTTTATAATATTGGATCCAAATGGATTTGAAGTTTTTCAAAGGATACTATAGTTATCTTAGCAACGAATGTTCCAATACCAGCTGTGGCAGAACCTCCTAAGTGTTTGGGCCCACCGACACCTGTCATTGTCCTAAGGATCTCTGACGGTGATGCCGGGGATCCTCCCACTCTCGAAGTCCGATGAGCATCCCAGGACGCCCATTCCACCGCTACCTGTGGCGTATCAAAGAAGCTTGTCTTGACCACTAGTGATGGTCAATTAACGAGAATTTCTTCTTCTCGCCTTTACAGGATAGCAAGTGGCCACCTTAACACCAGGAACATTCGTTACGAAGACATTGCAGTAACACAGACGACATATGACCCAAAATAATATTTTAGAGTAAAACAGCAGAAGCATTACATGACTTAATTTACAAAAGTAGTTCTTCCAAGTATTAAAGTGTTATTACAAGCCAGGTCCAGCGGGGCAACTTAAACTTTAGTACACAGGTTACAAATTTATAGACCTTGCCCATGGGTCACGCTCACTATTCATCGTCATCAACTTCGACGACGGTCACACAACAGGGTCCTAAACATGTCGGTTCCTGAGCTTCACCTGCAACAGGGGTTATAAAACCCTGAGTATGGGCGTCTACAACAAGACTTACCCTGCGGAAAAAGGGTAGACAAGGAGTGGCTGAGCAAGGAGCCAAATTGTTTTGCCAAAAAGCTTACTAATAGTGCATCCTTACTTTCAAGTTTTACCCACGAATTCCTCTCCTTAAGAGGTAGAGGAGTTCGAGGACAGTCTATCTAGTTGCTTCTCATAGACAAGTCTGTATGTTCCTAGTCCTTAATCAAAGTATTATCTATCCAACGGCCATAGCTTCATGTCACTCTGAGTCCGGGAATTGGGATCCGAACCTCATGAGACATTTCCCTCTTTCTCATTTTATCACTTAGTTGCATATTTAACTACGATGAGGGTCAGTGGATTGAGTCTCCCAATCGGGGAGCAATGACGATTCGAATCGCTTAGCAATCCAGCTGGAGTTCCTAACCACCCGACATATGTAGAACCAAATCTTGCATATGTCAACCCAAATCTAGCTCTCCCCAAATTTAACCAGGTTCGCGGCACCCGAGAGCACAGTACCCCACCATCTAGCCCATTTGCCAGGATGGTACACGCTACTCTCGCCATCGATCCACGCCCAGTGCGCGAGTAGCTGTTCGCGTCGAGGGATCACAAGACCGGGCTTACCTGGCAAGTGGCTAGTACTATAAATTCTCAACCCAGCGGGCCATCAACGGACCAGTCCTTAACCGACACAGTTGGAGACACTACTTTAAGACTCCATTCTTAAAGCAAGTCCACCGACCGGTCTCAAGTTGAAACATCACTGACCATAAGAGTATTTCTCAACAACCCTTCAAACTTTCTTGTTTGAAAACCTATCTAGTAGCAGGGCTAACCATCACTATGCAGTTTTAAAATAAAACAGGTGCCAAGGACAAGATAACAAATATCAAGGTAGTAAATGCAGCAAGTAGGTTAACCCAATTCTCAACTACCTAATGCGGCATTTTCAATTCATAAGTGATAAAAGATTTAAAACATTCAAGGAGGGGTTAATGCATCCAGGGCTTGCCTTGGTTGTAGAGCTGAGAGGGACCCTCGGAGACTTCCCAATTCTCGGATCCTACTTCCTCGAACGGAGCACCGACCTCGGGGTTCGGTTCAACGGTCACTCCTTCGGTCACGTGCACTATACGCAAAATGATGAATGCTCATGATATGCATATGACAAACATATAAGAAGGACTGAGTTGAGTACAACTTTCCTTCTTGGTGCAAAACAGGTCAAACAGTAATTAAAGTTGTTTATCATCTTAGTGTCTTTACCCAAGAGGTTGCATCAGTAAGTAAATTAAGATTTCTCTTAATTCACAATTATCCTTAATTAAATATTATTAATCCTTTTTACCTTAATTAGGTATTAATGATAGTAATTAAGTATTAATAACAAACAATAATTAAGTGCCAAAGATCATTAAGGTTAATGACCTTAGGTCATCATACAATCCAAAAATCACTCAAACCCTAATTTGAGAAATTAAGCTAATTAATACTTAATTATTCTAGGATTATTATTAAATATCTAATTAAATGTACATTAATATTTTATTCAAATATTATCCAAATGCCACCAAATTTTGTGTGAAGCCATGGAATAATACTCAGGGACCTCTCACAAATTTTGGTGATTTTTGGACATACCTAAAAATTATTAAAATTCATGGAATTTTTATTTATTAATTAAAGGAGGCAATTTTTATATACATGCAAACTACCATAAAATGGAATCCAATATTTTTCCTGCGTTCTACTCATTTTACAGAACCTACACAAAAAGTTTCATCATTTTTGGATCAAAATACAATTTTCTACACAATTTCACATATCAAGCAATTTTAAACAAAAAGGAAAAAGAGAAAGCACACTGTGCTACGCGGCCGGCCCGCTTACGCCCGGCCCAAGTTGGCCCGAGAGCCTTCCAGCGTCGCGCGCGGGCGCTGCCTTTTTCATGCGGCCACTGACGGGCGGGCCCCACCCGTCAGATGCTTCTTCCACCTCCCATCGCGGTTCTGGCGAGCTCAAGCTCATCGCCGGTGAGCTCCCGGCCTCCGCGGTAGGGTGGGCTAGCATCTTCGGCCTCTCGCGCAACCCCTAGGACACACAGGACACCCCCTACTCCCTCCTAACCGTCCTGCTCACGTCCACGGCGGACGACACACGACCCGAGCGAGTACCGGCCGTCACAAGCAACTACAGCGTCAACCATCGGGCGTACAAGGATTAGCGGCTCACCGCGACTTCAACGGAGCAAGGAGCGGCAGTGGAGGGGCTCAGAGAGGAGCTAGCCACGGTGAAGCACCCACCGCGGCGCTTCGGCCGGAGTCGGAGGGAAATGGCTCGGTGGAGGGCTACGGCGGGTTAGAGCTTGCGCTCAGGGGCGCAATCGGTTACTGAGCTCTTGGCGGAGCTGCTGGGGTTCTCTAGTGGCTTGGAAAGGAGCGAGGAGGGCGAATTTGGTGGCCGCAGCAATGTCGTCGGCGTCAGGTGCGAGAGAAGGAAACGAGCGCGTCGTCCGGTGGAGGGGTTTTTATCGCGAATGGAGGAGACGCCGTGCCTCCACGTCGGCTGGCGACACGGGCAGGCAAGCAGCTGCGTGCCCTCACGCACGCACGCGGCGCTGCACGCGCGGCGGCCGCGCTGGACAGGGGCGCCGTGATCCCTATCGGGTCACTGTAGCCATCCATATCCTCCCCCTTTCTGTCTTTTTGTGAAATTCGACCAAAATTTGAACTGCAGTCAAAATTCTACCAAAACAAAAGTTGTGCAGAATTTTACAGGCTACAAAACATATTTTGGTGTCCAAAGCTGATTCTAAGTGGAAAATGGTGAATTTGTCAAAACAGTTTGAATTTCAAATCTCAAATTGGGGAAAAATTCCAATTTTGAATTGGGGCAGATCAGAATTTCCAAAATTACTTTTGATTTTCCAGAACAACTTGAAAAATTCCCAACATGAAAGTTGTTCAACTTTTTGAGCTCTACAACTATTATGTTGGCCACTTTTCAAGATTCCAAATAGATTTTGAATTGGGGATTCAAATTGGAAAGGGGGACACTTTCTAGAAATCTGTATTTTCAAAATTACTTTGAATTTTGTATTGAACTTAAAAAACTCAAAACACCAAATTTGTACATCTTGACAGGGTCTACAACTTTGCTTTTGAACTCAACCTCAAATTTTGCTTAGTTTTTAAATTGTGCAAAAGGGGGCAAATCTAGGGTTCTAAAATCATGGTTTCCCCCCTATTTTCTCGAAAACCTTCCACCCTAGGGATTTTACAACCATACTAGCTTTAATACACCTTGCAAGCACACTTTAATTCCCTAAGCACAAGCAATCAAAATAAACTTGTTTTGATTTGATGTATCAAGTGGTGCTTAATCAATATGCGATGCAATGCTCATGATGACATGATCCAGTTTTAGTAACCGTAACATCGGGGATGTTACATGGGGATGACTTCCCGTATTGGAAAATACGGATGGAGTCATACCTTGAGGCATGTGACATTAAGTGCCTAAAAGCTGCGACCGAAGGGTTTACCCCTCCGGATAATGTAACATCTCCGATGTTACGGTTACTAAAATCGGATCATGTCATCATAAGCATTGCATGGCATGTTTGGTAATCACACCCTGATGCATCAACCTAAAACAAGTTTATTTTGATTAGTTGTGCTTAGGGAATTAAAGTGTGTTTATGTTGTGCAGTAATGCTTGGCTTGGTTGCTAAAACCCTAGGGTGGGAATTTTCCGTCAGACTAGGGGGGAAAACCCTGATTTTTGGAACCCTAGATTTTGCCCCCTTTCACACACTTTGAAAACTAAGCAAAATTTGGGGTTGAGTTCAAAAGCAAAGTTGTAGATCTTGTCAATATGTACAACTTTGGAGTTTTGAGTTTTTGAAGTTTCAATACAAAATTCAAAGTAATTTTGAAAATACAGATTTCCAGAAAGTGTCCCCTTTTACAATTTAAACCTCCAATTCAAAATCCATTTGGAACTTTGAAAAGTGGTCAACATGAAAGTTGTAGAGCACGAAAAGTTGAACAACTTTCATGTTGGGAGTTTTTCAAGTTGTTATGAAAAATCAAAAGTAATTTTAGAAATCCTGATTTGTCCCCAATTCAAAAATTTGAATTTCTTTGAATTGGATTTGGTTTGCAAACTGTTTTGGCTAAATCACTAGTTTCCATTCCGAATCAGCTTGGGACACCTAAATATATTTTGTAGCTTATAAAATTGTGCACAACTTTTGTTTTGGTGGAATCTTGTGTTCAGTTCAAATTTTGGGTGAATTTCACAAAAGTCAGAAAAGGAGGGATAAGGGTCTGCTACAGTGATCCGATATGGATCACCGGCTCCCTGTCCAGCGCAGCCGCCGCGCGAGCAGCGCCGCGCGCATGCGTTCGTGCACGCAGATGCTTGCTGCCAGGGTCGCCAGGCGACGTGGATGCCCCGGGCTTGCTTTCCCCTCCATTTGAGCGCAGCTTGGACGACGCCGTGCGTTTCCTCCGTCCTGAGCCAAAGAACCCGACGAGCCTTTCTCTCCCAAATTCACCATAACCACTCCTTCCCGAGCCAAATTGAGCAACCCAGAGTCTTCGTCAGCTTCGTGCGAACCCAGTGCACCCCCAAGCTCCCTCTCTAACCCCCTCAAACGCCAGAGCTCCTCCCTCTTCTCCAACTCCGGCCGAGACCGCCGCCGCGGACCTCTTCCCGTGGCCACGGTGTTCCAGTGAGTATCACACCCCGCTGGCGACTGTTTCAAGTTCCTTCCGTGCCCCGGTTGCTCATGCGCTCGCTCCCTCTCCTTGAATGTGAGCAGGATCGCCGGAACGAGCTTGCCGGAGCCAGAGCTCCCGCCCGACGACACTGTTTCCGTCGCCAGCGGCTTCAGCTGCTTCCCCGAGCCTTGCAGCGTGAGCGCCACCCTCCCCAACCCCTGTGGAAGCTCGCTAGGCCGTCGGCTTGCACTCTACCGGGTCCTGGTGGCCGGCCGATAGTCGGCCATGGTGGCCGTCCGCCGGTGACGCGGTTGCGATAGAAAGAAGGCGGTAGAGCGCGAGTGAGTGATAGAGATCGGTCCGCGGAAGTGAGGCGGAGCTGATGCGCACGCGTGCGGGGGCCGAGGACCTCGCTAATGGCCGCCGGAGCTGCGGCAGTGCCGTCGCGCGTGAAGGGGGCGAAGCTGACAGGTGGGGTCGTCCTGTCAGCGTCTCGCAGGAGGGGGAGGGAGCCTGACGAGCAGGGCCCGCTCGTCAGCGACCACACAGAAAGGGGGCAGCGCGCGCAGCATCCGCGTGGACCGAGCACTCGGGCCGACTTGGGCCGGGTCCAAGCAGGCCGCCAGCGTGGCACAGTGCCCTTTTCTTTTTCCTTTTTGTTTAAAAGTTCTTGATGTTTGATTTTGAATAGTAAATTCTGTGTTGATTCAAAAATTGTGAAAATTTTTGTAAATGTTCCATAAATTAAGAAGAACATAGGAAAAATACTAAATTTCGTTTTCTGATAATATAAACATATATACAAATTCTGCCTTTTAGTTAATAAATGGAACTTACAAGAATTTTAATAATTTATTAGTATGTCCAAAAATCACCAAAAATTGTGGGATGCCTCTGAATATTATTCCCTGGCTCCACACAAAATTTGGTGGCATTTGGATAATGTTTGAATAAAATATTAATAAACCATTATTTAGTAATTAAATAATAATTCCAAAATAATTAGATAGTGATTAGTTAAATCCTCATAATTAGGGTTGAGTGATTTTGGGATTGTGTGATGACCTGAGGTCATTAACCCTAATGACCTTTGGCATTTAATTATTGTTTAGCCTTAATGCTTAATTACTGTCATTAGTGATTAATTAAGAGTTAATTAAGGTAAATAGGATTAATAATTAGTTAATTTAAGATAATTATGAATTAAGAAGAGTCTTAATTTACAGATGCAACCTCTTGGGTAAAAACACAAAAATGGTAAACAACTTTAATTATTGTTTATTCTGTGTTGCACCGAGAAGGCAAATTGTACTCGACTTGATCCTTCTTGCATATTTGTCATACGCATATCATGAGCATTCATCATTTTGCGTATAGTATCCGTGACCGAAGGGGCGCCCGTTGAACCAAACCCCGAGGTCGGTGCTCCGTTCGAGGAAGTCGGATCCGAGACTTGGGAAGTCTCCGAGGGTCCCTCTCTGCCCTGCAACCAAGGCAAGCCCCGGATGCATTAACCCCTCCTTGAATGTTTTAAATCTTTTATCACTTATAAATTGAAAATGCTGCATTAGGTAGTTGAGAATTGGGTTAACCTACTTGCTGCATTTACTACCTTGATATCTGTTATCCTGTCCCTGACACCTGTTTATTTTCAAAACTGCGTAGTGATGCTTAGCCCTGCTACTAGATAGGTTTTCAAATAAGAAAGTTTGAAGGGTTGTTGTGGAATACATTTATGATCAATGATGTGTAATCTGAGACCGGTCGGTGGACTTGCTTTAAGAATGGAGTCTTAAAGTAGTGTCTCCAACTGTGTCGGTTAAGGACCGGTCCGTTGATGGCCCGCTGGGTTGAGAATTTATAGTACTAGCCACTTGCCCTTGGTAAGCCCGGTCTTGTGATCCCTCGACGCGAACAGCTACTCGCGCACTGGGAGTGGAAAGATGGCGAGAGTAGTATGTACCCACCTTACGGATCTGAGATGACCAAAAAACATCTAGATCGGGTGTAGGATGGTGGAGTACTGTGCTCTCGGGTGCCGCGAACCTGGTCAAATTTGGGGAGAGCTTGATTTGGGTTGACATATGCAGGTTTTGGTTCTACATATGTCGGGTGGTTAGGAACTCCAGCTGGATTGCTAAGCGGTTCGAATCGTCGTTGCTCCCTGATTGGGAGACTCAATCCACTGCCCCTCATCGTAGTTAAATATGCAACTAAGTGATAAAATGAGAAGGGGGAAATGTCTCATGGAGTTCGGATCCCAATTCCCGGACTCAAAGCGACATGAAGCTATGGCCGTCGGAGAGAAAGTACTTTGATTAAGGACTAGGAACTTGCAGACTTGTCTGTGAGAGATAACTAGATAGACTGTCCTCGAACTCCTCGGCCTCTGCGGGGGAGGAATTCGCAGGTAAAACTTGAAAATAAGGATGCACTATTAGTAAGCTTTTTAGCAAAACACTTTGGCTCCTTGCTCAGCCACTCCTTGTCTACCCTAAGCCTGCATTCCTACCTTCTCCTCTTTTTCCATCGGGTAAGTCTTGTTGAGTACTCTCGTACTCAGGGTTTTCCAACCCCCTGTTGCAGGTGAAGCTCAGGAGCCGACTTGTTTCGGACCCTGTTGTGTGACCGTCGTCGAGGTTGACGACGAGGAGGAAGGAGCGTGATCCATGGGCAGGGTCTGTAAATTTGTAATCTCTGTACTAAAGTTTAAGTTGCTCCGCTGGACCTGGTTTGTAATAACACTCTGCTACTTGGAAGAACTCCTTTTGTAAAATAAGTTATGTAATACTTCCGCTGTTTTACTCTGAAATATTATTTTGGTCGTATGTTGTTTGTGGTACTGCAATGTCTTCGCAACGAATGATCCTGGTGTTAAGGTGGCCACTTGCTATCCTGTAAGGGCGAGAAGAAGAAGTTCTCGTTAATTGACCATCACCAGTGGTCAGGACGAGCCGGCTTGGCACGCCACAGGTAGCAGTGGAATGAGCGTCCAGCGATGCTCATCGGACTCCTAAAGTGGGAGGATCCCCGGCATCGCCGTCAGAGGTCCTTAGGACAATGACAGGTGTCGGTGGGCCCAAACACTTAGGGGGTTCTGCCACAGATAAAGACGCCGTTCTTACTCCACAAGAATAAGAAAATGAGAAGTGGAATGCACAGGCCAAAAATCACATCTTTAGAGGTCTTTGCAAAGAGGTGTTCAACCGCGTTCGGAACCATAAAACTACCCATGCTCTATGGAAGGAACTTTGTGTGCTCCATGAGGGATCAAAGAGTGAATGCGAGGAACGCTATCACCTTGTGATGAACAAGCTTAATACATTTGAGATGCTTCCTAAAGAAAATGCTAATGAAATGTATTCTCGCTTGAATGTCATTGTAGAGGAGCTAAATGGACTTGGGCTCACTAAAATGAGTGCGGCGGATGTTGCAAGAAAGATACTATGTGTTCTTCCCATTGAGAAATATGGGCACATAGTAACCGTGCTTCATCAAGGCGATCTCTCCACCGCTACACCAACGTCCATATTGGGGAAGATCAATGCTCATGAGATGTATATGCACATGAACCCCCAAGATGGCTCCTCATCGGCCAAGAAAGAGAAGAAGGACTTGGCCCTCAAAGCTTCTCACAAGGGCAAAGCCAAGAAGATTGAAGTTGAGTCATCAACTTCAAGTGATGATGATGCATCCATTGCCCTCTTGGTGAGAAGAACCACCAAGATGTTGAAGAAGCTCAACAAGAATGGAGTCAACTTTGACTCCAAGAAGAAGAAGTTCTTCACAAGTAGCAAGAGAAAGCCCATCTCTGAGATGGATTGCTACAATTGTGGTGATCTTGGTCATCTTGCTCACCAATGTCCAAAGCCCAAAAAGGACAAGTACAAGAAGAAGAACAAAGATCATGATGACTCAAGTGATGAAGAGAAGAATGACAAGAAGAAACACAATAAGAAAGGTGGCAAGAAGGAGTACCACAAGAAGAAGAAAGGTAAGTCCTACATTGTGGGTGATTGGCTCACCGACATTGACAGCTCAAGTGGTGACTCCTCCGGCAATGAGAGTGATGATGAGAAGGTTGCCGCCATTGCTATTGATGCTTCATCAACATAATCTTCACCACCATCTACATCCTCTACACACCTATGCCTCATGGCTAAGGGTGACCAGAAGGTACAAAGTAAGGATGGGAGTAGTGAGAGTGATAGTGAATATGAATCACCTTCTTATGATGAACTTGTAAAATTGCTAACCAAATACACAAAAGTCATAAGAAAGACAAGAAGTGAAAATGAGAAACTTGAACTTGGAAATGAATCAGTTCTAGCAAAGCTTAAATCTAGTGATGAGCTTAGAGACCAAAATGAGATCATGACCACTAAGCTTAAGGAGCTCAAACTCTCTTTAAAAGAGATCAAAGAAAAACATGATAAACTTGAAAGTGTTCATGATGAGCTTATCACTAGATATAGAGCAATGAAGGAAGAGCTAACAACTCTAAAACCAAACTATGACAACCTTGAGATAGCTTATGATCTTGCAATCAATGATACACATGTTGCTATTAACCATGTTGCTAAGCTTGATGTAGCCACATCTTGTGATGACTTATTTGTGGAGAGCACAAGCAAATGTGTTGATTGCAAGGGAAAGAAAGTGGTAGTGGCCGAGAGCTATGAGGACACTATCAAGCTCAAGGATGAAATTGTTATGCTCAAGAAAAAGTTGCAAGAGCGAGCCAAGCACAATACAATTGTGATTGAGTTACTTGATCAAGACAAGAAGCTTGCATATGAGAACAAGTTACTCAAAGAAGAGAATCAATATCTCAAGCTTGGTTTGATGTATGACAAGCAAGAAGAAGATGAGACATTCATCTTAGATGCGTTAGCAAGCAACAATGACGCAATCATCAAGAAGCTAACTCAAAAGAATAGCAAGCTCAAGAAAGAAAAGGAACATCTAACCAAGGGGTTAGCAAAGTTCACAAAAGGAAAGGACCATCAAAGTGAGCTATTCATGAACACCGTCATGAAGATGGACAAGAGTGGAATTGGCTACAAAGCTCATCAAATAAAGCTGATCAAGTCACTAGCCACTTATGATCAACCAAGCAAGCCAAAGCCAAAGAGATGTTTTGAGTGTCGTCTAGAAGGACACTTTGCTCATGAGTGTGAGGCACCACTACCACCACCCTTGCCCAAGCATGCTAGACCATTTGCCTTCAATGCTCACTACATTGTAAGGAAAGACAAGAGTGGCAAGGTCAAGGTTAGCTTCATGGGGCCGCCCAACAAGCAAAGGCCAAAGAAGATTTGGGTGCCAAAGCAATTAGTAGAGAAGGTCAAGGGCCCTAAGCAAATGTGGGTCCCTAAATCTCAAGCTTGATCTCTTGTGTGTAGGTGAACTACAAGACCGGTGGATCATATTGGGTAATTGATAGTGGTTGCACTCAACATATGACCGGAGATCCCCAGATGTTCACCTCACTTGATGAAGATGTTGACAACCAAGAGAATATCACATTCGGTGACAATTCAAAAGGCAAGGTCAAGGGTCTAGGAAAGGTTGCAATATCAAATGACAACTCCATCACCAATGTGCTCTATGTGCAATCATTAAGTTTCAACTTGCTCTCGGTTGGACAACTTTGTGATCTTGGTTTTGAATGTCTGTTCAAGAAGAAAGAAGTAATAGTGACAAAGGAGGATGACAATGAAATGGTATTCAAAGGCTTCCGACACAACAACTTATATGTAGTTGATTTCTCATCCGATGAAATTGATGTCAAGACTTGCTTATTCACCAAGACCTCACTTCGGTGGTTGTGGCATAGAAGGTTAGCACATGTTGGAATGGGCACACTCAAGAAGTTGATGAAGAAATAATTGATTAGAGGCTTGAAGGATGTGACCTTTGAAAAATACAAGCTTTGTAGTGCATGTCAAGCCGGCAAGCAAGTTGCAAACACTCATCCAACCAAGGCCTATATCTCTACTTCAAGAGTGCTTGAGCTACTTCACATGGATCTATTTGGACCAACCACATATGCTAGTCTTAGAGGCAACAAATATTGCTTGGTCATAGTTGATGATTATTCCCGGTACACTTGGACATTCTTCTTGCAAGACAAGGCCGAAGTTACATCAATATTAAAGAAGTTTGCAAAGAATGCTCAGAATCATTTTGATGTCAAGATCAAAAAGACTAGAAGTGATAATGGCAAAGAGTTTGACAACACCAACATTGAAGAGTATTGTGATGAAGTGGGAATCAAACATGAGTTCTCCTCAACATACAAACCACAACAAAATGGGGTTGTAGAAAGAAAGAACCGGACATTGATCACCTTGGCAAGAACAATGCTAGATGAGTACGACACTTCGGAGAAGATGTGGGCCGAGGCAATCAACACCACATGCTATGCATCAAACCGGCTCTTTCCTCACAAGTTCCTAGAGAAGACACCATATGAGTTGCTCAATGGGAAGAAGCCCGATGTCTCATTCTTTAGGGTATTTGGGTGCAAATGCTACATCTACAAGAAGCGCCAACACTTGGGCAAGTTCCAAAGAAGATGTGACATTGGCTACTTGGTTGGCTATTCATCAAAGTCCAAGGCATATAGGGTCTTTAACCATGCCACAAACATGGTTGAAGAAACATTTGATGTTGAATTTGATGAAACTAATGGCTCCCAAGGAGCAAGTGATAATCTTGATGATGTAGGTGGTGAACCATTGAGGGATGCCATGAAGAACATGCCGGTGGGAGACATCAAGCCAAAAGAAGATGATGATGTGCAAGTCATTGAGCCACCATCCACCTCACATGTGCCACAAGATGAAGACAAGGATGTGAGAGATGCTCATGAAGACACCCAAGTCACTCATGAGCAAGCCGTGGTACAAGCACAAGATGTTGATGCTCCCCAAGCAACCCCTCAAGTGGCGCCAAGAAGATCATCACATCTACTCCAAGATCACTCTCAAGATCTCATCATCGGGAGTCTGTTGATATTTGGGAACGCAATAAGGAATTGATCCGCAAGCGCACGGATATCGGTGAGCACTTTACCCGGGAAATTATCCAGAGTATCGTATTTATTTTTTTACCACTAGGAGAAAGAGTGCATCTGACTAACTGGTCTATTACTACTAACCTTTAGGCACAAAGAATGTCTTTCGATGTGAGTGATAAATAGAGAAGACTGCAACCGTAGTCTCCTTCTAACCTTGGTAAGGATGATCTACTGTTCTAATGGGGAGGATCACGGAATCTAGACACCACAAAGGATGTTCGACCCGCACCTATAAACCCTATCCTTCCTGCTAACGAGATGTGATGTACAAAGGTAGCTCGGAATTGTCACGTTCCTCACTACTACCACGGTCCAGCTAGTCAGGGAATATCTATGAGTACCCCAGCCTAAACACCACGTTTACGCCAGCAATGATTACTCTAAACTCTACGCGAAGAGATTAAAGTAAACTCATAAACCATAAGAACAATAAAACAAGAACTTACTAGAATTTAGAAGTCGAATTACTGAAGAATCCTAGGAGCAAGCTTCGGGTTAGGAGAACTTGATCCCGCAAGTACAAGCTTGGAATAGACACCGACAGGCCGGGCTTCCTCCACTCTACACCTCCACTCTATCTCTCTCAATCTAGTAGAAACTAGAAGATCTATTTCTACCTTACATTGATTGCTAAGCCTAAAAAGAAATATTAATTAGAGAAGAGGTTTTCCTTCGAGGGCACCCCTCAGTCTCTATGATAATTTCTTCATGTCTTCTCCAGGGGCCAGGGGGGCCTTGCTTATATAGTCCTCCCCTTCTATGCGTTTTTGGGTCGATAGCCGAGGTGGTACTATGTTTTTCTTGATCCAATAGGTCGGTGGAATATCCCGAACGAAAGAGTCCTGATTTGGCTCTAGCAGGGGGGCGGGCGCCCTGGGCCTGGCCCAGTTTTGCCTCCGCTTCGGTCTCGTGGCTTCTGGAGTCTTCTAGATGATGTAAAATTGCGCGGTGCGTTGATATCTCTATGTAATCCCGACATGTAGGCCTTTCTTCCTTATTTCCTGATAACCCCCTGCAGAAACAGATAAACAACAAAACTCGTGGAATTCTGTTAGATCAAACCCTAATTCTAGGTGTTGTTTGCATATTGGTCCTTTCTCTTGTTTACTTGATAATTAAAAATGATACTTAAGAACCGTCAACAAATACCCCCATACTTAGGCTTTTACTCGTCCTCGAGAAAAGGATGGTTAAGAAAAATATCTGGGGTAAAACATTTAAAACATTCTCTTTATATAATTGTAGGGTGTTAAAATTCCACTGTGTACCATAGTCAGGGATGTTTATGGTTAAGAGTAAAGATCCTTTCTTCTCAATCCTGTCACTTGGAGTTTTTGTTATATTTTTGAAAGAAAGTTAGCATACCTTTTTATCCTCATAGGTTCTCTCAGATCACTCATTATCTTTTATATATATATCTCACTGAGGTTGTTTTATTTTTTTGCAAAAAATTCTCAAGCATTCTTACTTTGCATTTATTGCCTGATCAAAACGGGATCCGAGGAGAGGAATGTCATACTCTTAGATCAAAGACATTGGAAATTAAAATCTTTGTCAACTCTTGCTGGCATATTGCTTATTAGAGGGACCATGGGCTATCATTTTCATTTCATTTTTTTAAGTGGATACCGAGGTACCCCTAATTCTACTGCCGGACACTTGTCCATTTTTTCTGCGAGGTTGTCGAGCACTTGCTCCTTTTTATTTCCTCGAAATATTTTTATTTTTGCATAGCCCATGCCTCTAATGCAATAATACTTCGGAAGAGTGAATCTTTCTCAAATAATGTCTTGATCTTAGGAGCATGATAAATCTCTCAACAAGGGTCTAACTCATTTTGAACAAACTCAATACAGAGTAGATAGCTTTATAATCATCATTAATATTTTTATTTTTATCAGGCATATAAAACACTGAGGATGGTAGCTAGAATTTTGAATATTTTGAAATAAATTCTCCAAGCAACAATGATATCAAGAATAAGAAACTCATACTCTACCATCACATATTCCATATTGACTTGAGTAACACAGGGTTTTAAAATGATTTTATAATAATTGCAAGTTTTCAGGAAATATCACAGATTGAGATTAATCATGATTAGAAATATTTTAATCTTTTTATTTTATCATGTCGGAAACAGTAATCTGCATAATCCAAAATAAATGTATGTATGAAGTAAAGTGTGCAGAGTGTGTACCTGAATCGTGGAGTGGTGTAGTCGGAGTGTGTTTGGCATGTTAAGGGATATCCCCCATACTTGTTTTCTGCTTTCTTGCACAAAAATAAAGTAGAGACACACAAGACATAATAATAATAGTAATACTCTTTATTGATCTTGAGGCATTTAGTACAAAAGACTGATAACAAACTGATAGCAAACTGATAATAATAGTAAACTGATGATAATAGTAAACCTAAACCGAATTTAAAGATAAATGACTAAGATGCATTGCCTCAAGGTCTAATCTAGATAACTTAACTGCGCTCTAATTCCTTGATCTTCTTGTTGGCACTGGCAAGATCGTGCCTAAGGCCTAATATAACAGTGTTGTGGTTAGAGAGCTGCCTAGTGAGGGAATTAATCGAGGACTGGAGGTCTATGATAACTCTATCTAGCCTGCGAACTTCCTCATCAATATCCATTATAGTCTTGCGACGCTTGGGAGGTGTCTCAAAAGCATTGAGAGAGTGCTTCGGGGCTGCCTTTGGAGGGATGAAACGGACTTTGGATGCTCTAATCCCTTCAAAGTAAGGCCTTTCCTCCTCCGTAGTGTAGCGAACGCTGCTGATCTCGCCGCTCCGGTTGGTCTTGACTCCAACGACCCTCTCATTGGGTCTAGGTGGAAGGATCCTTGTACCGATTGGTACCTTGATAGTGGTCTTCGTCTTGGATGATGGTCCTTTGAGGAGTAGGGGTTGTGGTGGTGCGGTGAGAACTGGTTGAGCATGGTAGGATTGGGCGAAGCTGCGTTGGCGTAATGGCATGGCTTCTAGTTGTCGCTCTGTGTTGGCCGGGACGAGAGCACGGGCATCGGGTTCTTCCACTGGCTCCATGTTGAGGTTGAAGGGGACGACTTCCCAATCATCGTGGTACTTCTCGGCCATTGGAGTAGCAAGGAACTAATAAAATTTTAATTGAAGGAGAGCTAATCAAGCTCTAATTGAAGGAGAGAAAGCTTGGTGGCTTGGTGTTTGAAAACTGAGGTCAGGGGTCTGTTTATATAGGGGTCAAAAGGGTGCCTCTATGGGTTGTTCGGGTTGATCCCGTCGATGTGCGTGCGAAACTTTCCATCCGAGGGATTATTCGGATCACCCTAAGTGCATTTTCCATATCAGAGAAAGTCGGGACCGAGGGGGAACAGGGGCTGGGCGCCCCCCACTTGACCTGGGCGCCCGCCCTCTCTCTGGCCCCTCTGTGGGCCCACTTTTCCGAGCGCGTTTCAAGATGTGAAATTATTTAGAAACATATATATATGACCCAAAACCATCAGACCAAAAGTGTCGGGCTCTAATTCTCCATGGGAAGGTAAAAATGGACTACGTCTATTTCTTCAAATTCTTCATTGGGCTCTAAAAATAATTTAAGACGTTGACCATTTACCTTGAATAACGTACCTTCGCTATTTTGAAGTGTGATAGCTCCATGGGATGATGAATTGATTTCCTTGAATGGTCCTTCCCATTTGCTCCGGAGTTTTCCATGCCCGAAAAGCTTCACCCTGGAATTAAAAAGTAATACCTTATCTCCGGGTGTGAACTCCTTCTTCTTCATTCTCTTATCATGCCACCTCTTGACTCTTTCTTTGTAGATCTTTGAATTGTGATATGCCTTCTCTCGCCATTCTTCCAATTCTGATAGTTGCATTCTTCTATAATCTCCAGCAACATCTAGGTCCATATTCCATCTCTTTATGGCCCAGTGTGCTTTGAACTCTAGTTCAACAGGTAGATGGCAAGTCTTCCCGTACACCAATTGGTATGGAGACATTCCAATTGGGGTCTCGTATGCTGTCCGGTATGCCCAGAGTGCATCGGGTAACTTGTCTTTCCACGCCGTTCCCATTTCATTTACTGTCTTCTGAAGAATATTCTTGATTTGTTTGTTGGAAGTCTCTGCTTGGCCACTTGTCTGAGGATGATAGGGGGTAGCAACGTTGTGACGGATTCCATGTCTTGATAGATATTGCTTGAAGCGTTTGTCGATGAAGTGTGCTCCTCCATCACTTATCACTACTCTGGGAACTCCAAATCTTGGAAATATAATTTCTTCAAACATCCTCTTTGAACTGACGTTGTCGGCATGCTTGCAAGATAAAGCTTCTACCCACTTGGAGACATAGTCAACCGCCACCAAAATGTACTCACACTTCTTTGATGGAGGAAATGGACCCATGTAGTTTATTCCCCAGACATCAAAGAGCTCAATCTGAAGGTTGTTGGTGAGTGGCATTGCATCCCTTGTATTTATGTTTCCGTGCCTTTGACATGGCCCACATCTCTTGATATATTGCTTCGTGTCTTCATACATTGTAGGCCAGTAGAATCCACACTGCCAGATCTTTGAATGTGTACAGAATGCTCCATAGTGACCTCCATATGGTGATGAATGACATCTGTCGATGATCTTCCATCCTTCCTCAGTGGTCACACATCTCCTGAGTAAGCCATCAGAGCATACTCGGAAGAGGTATGGCTCATCCCATATATGTGAACGACTTTCTTGAATAAGCTTCTTCTTGTTTGCTCCTGGTGGTACATACCCTGAAACCATAAAATTAACAATATCTGCATACCAGGGGTCAGACCTGTTAATCCCGTAGAGCATGTCGTCCCGGAGTGAATCATTGATTGGGGTTTCCTGTGGACTCTTAAAATACATTCTAGACAGGTGATCAGCATCAGAATTTTCTACTCCCTTTTTATCTTTTATTTCTAAGTCAAATTCTTGGAGTAATAAAATCCATCTAATCAGGCAAGGTTTAGCATCTTTTTTAGTGAGCAAATATTTTAGTGCAGCATGATCAGTGTAAACAATTATTTTAGCTCCAACTAAATAAGATCTAAATTTATCAATGGCAAAGACAACAGCCAGAAGCTCTTTTTCAGTGGTTGCATAATTAAGTTGAGCTCCTGTCAAAGTTTTACTGGCATAAGCAATTGCATGATGCTTCTTATCTTTAGTTTGTCCCAATACTGCCCCCACAGCATAATCACTAGCATCACACATAATTTCAAAAGGTAACGACCAATCAGGGGGTTGAATGATTGGTGCAGAGATGAGTGTTTTCTTTAATAAATTGAAAGATGTTAGACATGCATCATCAAATTCGAAAGGAGCATCCTTGGCTAGCAAAAGAGTAAGTGGTCTAGCAATGAATGAAAAATCTTTTATGAATCTACGATAAAAACCAGCATGGCCAAGAAAGCTTCGAATTCCTTTTATATTCACAGGTGGAGGTAGTTGTTCAATTACTTCAATTTTAGCTTTGTCTACCTCAATTCCTCTTTCAGACACTAAGTGTCCCAGCACTATTCCTTCCCTAACCATAAAATGACATTTTTCCCAATTAAGGATTAAGTGCTTTTCTTCACATCTTTGCAAAACCTTATCTAAGTTTTCAAGACAACTATCAAAAGTTTTTCCATAAACAGAGAAATCATCCATGAAAACTTCCATAATCTCTTCAATCATATCAGAAAATATAAACATCATGCATCTTTGAAAAGAAGCTGGTGCATTACATAACCCAAAAGACATTCTACGGTAAGCATAAGTTCCATATGGGCATGTAAAAGTGGTTTTGCTTTGACCATCGGGATGGATCGGGATTTGATGATACCCTGAATATCCATCTAAGAAACAAAAGAACGAATGGTTTGCTAACCGCTCTAGCATCTCATCTATAAAAGGTAAAGGAAAGTGATCCTTTCTCGTGGCTTTATTTAGTTTTCTATAGTCTATGCACATCCGCCATCCTGTGACGGTGCGTTGCGGAATTAGCTCGTTCTTTTCATTCATAATAACTGTCATGCCTCCCTTTTTGGGCACAACTTGGACTGGGCTCACCCACTCACTGTGCGGCACAGGATATATAATCCCTGCATGCAGCAACTTAATAACTTCCTTTTTAACTACCTCTCTCATAGTGTTGTTAAGTCTACGTTGGGGTTCTCGAGAGGGTGTAACAGAAGGATCTGTTGGAATACGATGGGTACAAATCATAGGACTGATTCCTGTAAGATCTTGAAGTGAGTAGCCGAATATTGAGTGATGTTTCTCAAGAATGGTCATTAATCGCAGAGTTTGATCCTGAGTGAGTTTATCGCTAATGATCACAGGAAACTCTGGATTATTGTTTAGGAAAGCATAGGTAAGACCGGGTGGTAAAGTTTTAAGCTCTATGGGGGGTCTAGGTGTTTCTGCAAACTCATCTAAGGGTTCAGGCTCAGAAGGTTCGTCTTCTTCTTCTGTGAAGAAAGGAGTTTCGTCTTCTAAGTCTGGTTCATCTAAAAGCTCTAGAGATGCAGCCTTTACTTCCTCCATAGGATCAGGCAAAAGATATGACTCGGCCTTATTGTTTAAGGAGTGTGAAATTATTATTGAGAATTTAAAGGTTTTCCAAAAGAAATGTGTAGCTTTCCAGTATGACCTTCATAAAGGAGTCTTCTAAAAGGTTGTCCTATCAATAGGTCGAAGTCCCATGTATCAAAGATATAGAAGTTCAAATGAACCATGGAGCCTTCTACCGTAAGAGGTAGGACATTTATAATTCCAAGACTGGGGACTAATCGTCCCGAAGATTCCTTTATGACCTTTCTTGTGGGGGTTAAGATAAGATTTTTAAATAGTTTAAGTGCAAAGGATTCAGACATAATGTTGATCCCCACAACAGGATTATAAAGAGCATTAAATCGATCAGAATTATAAGCACAGCGTATAGTTATAGAGGGTGTGTCCAAACGGATCACATCAGAGGAAAGCTCTGATTCCTCCAACCATTCGCTACTCATGACTGAGATAAGCTCTCTCAATTGATATTCACTGGGTAAATAAATGCTAAATTGACCGTTTTGGGGTTTGTCAATAGAATGGTAGTTTGAAATATTTCCAAAATCGGCAAAAAGATCGGATTCTATATCCAGCATGAAGTCCGGTAGTGGAATTTCTTCCTCTTGAGGCTCAGAACTTGGGATAGCTAAAGTAGATGAAGAATTTGGCAGAGTGTCTACTTCGGCTTCGTAGGTTTCATCATGAAGGGTATTATCCATCTCAGCTTCTAGGATTCTATCTAGGATCACTCTTGCTTCATCAGCAGGGATGCGAAAGAAAGAACCTCTAGACATTGTGTGTAGCATTTGTTTGTGATTTCTATGAAGACCTCGAAAAAAGTGAAATAAAAGAACAGGGTCTTCAAGATTAAGGTTTGGACCAGATTCTAAAAGATCAGAAAAACGTTTCCAGGATTTTCCCAAAGTTTCATTATCTTTTTGTTTAAAAGATAGGACTTCGAGTCTAGGGTCAGCTATACGGTCAAGGGAATAGAAATCTAGACAAAAGTTGGCTCGTAAAACTCCCCATTCACCTTGTTGTTGACTTACCTTCTGACTGTACCATTGTCTAGCTTCTCCCCTTAGAGAAAAAGGAAAAAGCTTCCAACGTAAAGTCTTATCAGAAATGCCTTCAATGCGAAGACAATCACATGTTTGCTCAAAATCTCTAATATGAAGGTAAGGGTTTTCGTCTTCCTTTCCCGAAAAAGATAGGTTTTGAATCATGGCAATCAACCTAGAACTTAACTTATACTGGGGTGTTTGGATAGGCTGTGATGATTCCCATGGTAAAAGGTCAGTTGCTAAAGGGATTGCAGACTCATGGATCGATTTAGAATTTTGGTTTTCCATAAGGTAAGAATAAAGAAAATAAATAAAGGATATAAAAGATAAGAAAAGATAAAAGTATAGATGCAAGCTAGTAGCAAGACTCAGGTTATCTCAGCAACCGTCTTTCTCCCCGGCAACGGCGCCAGAAATGCTGGTTGATATTTGGGAACGCAATAAGGAATTGATCCGCAAGCGCACGGATATCGGTGAGCACTTTACCCGGAAAATTATCCAGAGTATCGTATTTATTTTTTTAACACTAGGAGAAAGAGTGCATCTGACTAACCGGTCTATTACTACTAACCTTTAGGCACAAAGAATGTCTTTCGATGTGAGTGATAAATAGAGAAGACTGCAACCGTAGTCTCCTTCTAACCTTGGTAAGGATGATCTACTGTTCTAATGGGGAGGCTAACGGAATCTAGACACCACAAAGGATGTTCGACCCGCACCTATAAACCCTATCCTTCCTGCTAACGAGATGTGATGTACAAAGGTAGCTCGGAATTGTCACGTTCCTCACTGCTACCACGGTCCAGCTAGTCAGGGAATATCTATGAGTACCCCAGCCTAAACACCACGTTTACGCCAGCAATGATTACTCTAAACTCTACGCGAAGAGATTAAAGTAAACTCATAAACCATAAGAACAATAAAACAAGAACTTACTAGAATTTAGAAGTCGAATTACTGAAGAATCCTAGGAGCAAGCTTCGGGTTAGGAGAACTTGATCCCGCAGGTACAAGCTTGGAGTAGACACCGACAGGCCGGGCTTCCTCCACTCTACACCTCCACTCTATCTCTCTCAATCTAGTAGAAACTAGAAGATCTATTTCTACCTTACATTGATTGCTAAGCCTAAAAAGAAATATTAATTATAGAAGAGGTTTTCCTTCGAGGGCACCCCTCAGTCTCTATGATAATTTCTTCATGTCTTCTCCAGGGGCCAGGGGGGCCTTGCTTATATAGTCCTCCCCTTCTATGCGTTTTTGGGTCGATAGCCGAGGTGGTACTATGTTTTTCTTGATCCAATAGGTCAGTGGAATATCCCGAACGAAAGAGTCCTGATTTGGCTCCAGCAGGGGGGCGGGCGCCCAGGCTACCAGGGCGGGCGCCCTGGGCCTGGCCCAGTTTTGCCTCCGCTTCGGTCTTGTGGCTTCTGGAGTCTTCTAGATGATGTAAAATTGCGCGGTGCGTTGATATCTCTATGTAATCCCGACATGTAGGCCTTTCTTCCTTATTTCCTGATAACCCCCTGCAGAAACAGATAAACAACAAAACTCGTGGAATTCTGTTAGATCAAACCCTAATTCTAGGTGTTGTTTGCATATTGGTCCTTTCTCTTGTTTATTTGATAATTAAAATTGATACTTAAGAACCGTCAACAGAGTCCATCACGTGGTTTAACTACACACTCTAGACATGCTTTATTTATTGAACATCACACTTTTGTGTCTCTTGAAGATGAACCAAAGACTATAGAGGAAGCTCTTCGTGATGCGGATTGGATCATTGCCATGCAAGAGGAGTTGAACAACTTCTCTTGCAACCAAGTGTGGACACTGGAAGAGCGACCCAAAGATGCAAGAGTGATTGGAACAAAGTGGGTCTTCCAGAACAAGAGGGATGATCAAGGCAAGGTGGTGCACAACAAGGCAAGGCTCGTGGCAAAAGGCTTTTCACAAGTGGAAGGTCTTGACTTCGGTGAAACCTTCGCACCGGTGGCAAGACTTGAAGCAATCCATATCCTACTTGCATATGCATCTAGTCATGATATCAAGTTGTTTGAAATGGATGTGAAAAGTGCCATTTTGAATGGTTATATTAATGAGCTTGTCTATGTTGAGCAACCCCCTGGTTTTGAAGACCCTAGGTACCCCAAGCATGTCATCCGGTTGTCCAAGGCTCTCTATGGTCTCAAGCAAGCTCCTAGAGCTTGGTATGAGAGGCTTAGGGACTTCCTCATTGAGAAGGGCTTCAAGATTGGGAAAGTTGACACAACACTATTCACCAAGAAAATGAATGGGGAAATCTTCATTTGCCAAGTTTATGTTGATGATATTTGTCACAGAACTGACCAAATTATAAGAGTTCAACTGTAGAAACGATCGACTAGCAATCAAGTTCCAAACTTAAGCCCACATAATCCCGGTAGTCAACTGAAATCACGAAGGACTTAAAACCAACTTGCAACAAACCAAGATCGTAATAGTTCAACATAACACAGCGAATGTTACATAGTCATTCATTGCTGTCGAAGCGGCACCACATCGGAGTTACTTAGTTATTACAACCCAAGTTTGTAGTAGCGGAAGCAAAATAGTTTACAACACATATTCCAAAGTTTAGTTCACAAGTTCTTGTTTTGCCAGAGTCTCATGCCATCCACCAAAAGCAACAGGTACGAAGTAGTTAGAGAACCGTGCCCAATGGTTGAGTCCTCATCCCCAGCGGGATGGAGACAGGTCTTGCAGAAGCCATCATAAAAGATATCATCTGCAACAGGCAGGAATAAACCCTGAGTACGAGAATGTACTCAGCTAGACTTACCCGTCTAGTAAACATAAAATACACCAAGGATCATGCATGTCTAAGTATAAAGTGTAGCTGGCTTGACTCAACATTTGCCAAAAGCTTAAGTAGAGACTACACCATTTGTAAAAGCATCATATTAAATATCATTAGCCTACCACTAGATTAGCACCTGGACTAAAGCACTTCACTTTGATTAATACAAACAATAATAACCATATCAAGTTCAACAAATGCTCTTCCTTGCTATCATCATTATCACGAACCATTGTTCTTTAGTGAATGCTACGTTTGCCGTTGCTCTGTCAAGTTCTCACTATCCAGGAGAGACGACGATTCAAATCGATTCCTATCCAGCTGGAGGGTTATTCCTAGCACTCACCCAAGCATCCCCCATCGGAGAGCCACCGGGTCACCTTTGGTACAACTCAGGAATCGCGGCTCCGATCAGCGCCGCACTCCCAGGGCTACCACTCTGCCAGGGAGGTCAGGACTTTTAACTCACCTACCTTTGGTCTTACGCCAATGGTCCCCCGCACACCGCACTTCCTCCAGTAGTGCGCACTTTATACTTGCCGGTCTTCCGGCCTGAGTCATACTACTAGGCTTCACGGTCGGAACGAGTAATCCGGCCAACTAAGTGTTAGGCATGCGTTCAACATGACAAGAGGACGTACAACAATCGGTCCTTAGCTGCCAGAGACGGAGTTACTACAACCTTGCAAAACTCCGTCCGGCTTAAGTCATTTTAATCAGGTTCTTTCCACGATAACACTTATAGAAAATCGTGATCCGACACAACCCTATCTCGCGCAAGTGATAGGATATCACCTGACTTCTACCGATTAAAGCATGACTAAGCTGCTACTCGATCCTAACTCTATAACCAGGTAGTGGTAAGTTCTCTGGACAAGGAATGAGTATAATGCAGCAAGGGTTTCATCACAACTCCTATACGTAATGCATCATTAGATATAACATAATCAAGTAAGCTTTCGAAATTAAAGTGGGAGACTTAAGATGCTCCGGGGTTGCCTTTCACGAACGATGCAGGCTCGTGATTTGGGCACTCAATCTCCTGTTCGGGCTCCTCGTGTCCGGCTTGCTGGACCTCCACCTCCGGATTGATCTCCTGGCCCTCGGGGTTCGCCTGATTGAGCTCGAATGAAGCGGTCGTTTCCGGTGCACCTATTGCATGCATAATGAATAAGAAATGTGTGCATACTATATGAGGATGAATGCTTGATAGCATAAGTAAAACTTCACTGGACACTCATTTACGGAGTAACTTTCATAACAAGATCACACAAGATGATTAATTACTTAGCAAGATTACCAAGTTAAACTACAAACAGCAATGACTAACGTAACAGTGCAGCTCAAGGAATAAATCATAACTGGAGCTATACAGATCCAACAAATATGAATGAGGACATTCTGGAAAGCTTATGAAATTGTCTACATTTCATCTTTAAACATCACAGCAAGATTCATAAGTTAAGCAAGTCAATTAAATAAAGTTCCAGATTATGTCCAGAAAAACAGAAAGTACCTATTTCTGGAACCTAACTTGGAAGAGCCATAACTCTTAGACTATTGGACCAAATAATCCCAAATTTAAACCACAGCTAGTTCATAAAGTTTACAACAACTTTGATTTAGACAAGTCTTCCAGGAAACCAAGTTATCATCAAGAAAAAGTTAGATTAGTCCCTTGCTGTCCAGGACAGCTATAAACCTTCAATTAATTATTTGATGACATAGCCAAAACATATTCAGTGCCAACCAAATGGCTTAGAAGCACAAGACTACCCTAAGATTACCAGAACATCACCTGTTAACCACTAAACATTTAATAACATGGCATTTATTCATTTAATTCCATAAAAGGACATAATTACAAGATACCAGCAAAAGTGCTCAGAAAAATTTACAAAAATTACAAAAGCACAAGCATAGCATCTTGACCTTACCACAAAATTTTCAGAACAATTGCACATGCCAAATTTAAGATAAGCATTTAACATGTATCAAGGTGCTTATTTCATAAATTAAGAAACATGGATTAGATAGTGTCAAACAACAGATTTCAGATTATTTACAAGTTACTATTACCAATAACCAGCTTGACACCAAAATAGAATACCATCATAAGCATAAATCATTTATTATGATTTAAATATGAAAACAAGCCATAGGATCAACATAAATTACATATCAGAGACACATTGCTCCAAAAATCATGAAATATTTACTATAGCATTCTCATACCACTCAGAGCATAGCATAAAATTTTCATAACAAAAGGAGCCGTATATCAAAAGATATGAATTTACACATGAATAACAAGATTGAATCCTAATAATTATTTATCCCAGAAAACATGGTACATTTTATATTATTATTAAACACTAGCCATCTCAAGGAACATCACAAAATTTATCTCACAATTTTTGGATCTCAGAAACTGGAGATATAATTTTTGCAAGAATGCTAGAAATATGGATTTGAATAAAAGAAAAGGAGGGAAACAATGTGTCACTGACAGCGGGTCCCGCGTGTCAGGGTCGTCTTCCTCATGACCGAGACGACATTCACCGGCGATTTATCCGCGACGGCGAGGTCTCCGGCCAAACCAAAGGCACCAACGTGATCCCCAGACCCTTGCGAACCGAGTGAACCCTTTTCCCCACGGCGGAGCCACCGGAAATGGCTTGCCGTCGACCATGGTGGCTCGGCGGAGGTGCTCGGCGTTACGCCGGAGCTCTCAGGCCGGTAGAGCGCGACCTAGGGTTTCCTACAGCACTAGTGAACTACGGCGAAGCTTCCTAGGTAGGTGACTAGGCTTGAAACGGTGTGGAATGAGCTGGCCACGAGAGAGCCGAACTCCGGCGGAAACACGGCGGCGCTGCGCGTCATGTCCGGCGACGGTGAGTGCAGTATAGCATCCACCAAGTGGCGCAAACGTTCGCTAAGGTCCTAATTACCTCCAGGACCTAACCAGAGAAGACGAGAGGCTCCGAGGAGCTCAGCATTGAGTTCGCCGGAGAAGAAGGTCACGGCGACCCGATTTGGGGGAAGTCGGAAATGTCGGCCCACCGGAGGGTTTCACGGTGAGTTTGCAGTTGGAGGATAGATAGCGGGTCACGGCAGAGCTGTGGGCGAGTTTTGGTGGGTAGCAATGCAGCCAGGAGCGCGCTTGAGCTCGCCGGAGTGACCTCACGACGGTGAGCTCGCTGCGGCCGCGTTTCTGGCGAGGGAGCGAGAGGGAGGAAGAAATGGACGCGTCCACTGTGCCCGGGGCGTCGCCGTGGAGGTCATGCGTGCGTCTGGAGCTGACGAGTGGGGCTAGAGACAACGTACGGGCGCCAAATGTCACCGTTGTTCTGTCGCCGGTCGGCTACGTCGACGAGCTCGGCTTCGATCTAGACATGGCGATGGTCGTCTGACAGAGCGACTTCGACAGCAATTATCTCCCAAACCAAAGCGAACTAGGAGATGGTGTAGTTGACAATGTTGGAGTACTAGCTGAGTTCTACAACATTGTCAACTGGAGCAAGAGCCAAATCAGCCTAGATTGAGAGATTTGGCTAAGTGCTAAAACAGCACCCAAAACTGCCTTGCAAGCACTTTTTGAGCATGATGTGATCATTTTCATGAGATGGCCATAAAACACTTTGCTGTAGAAAGTTTTGACATACAAACATTTTATGAAACACTTTTTAAAAGCCTAAGCAAAAGAGGTTTCTAGGGCTTATACAAGGAAGTCTGACTTAAGCACTTAATTTGGAGAAGTGATCAACATGAACATTGTTCCTATGGTTGAGTTAGGCATAGATAAACTAAATACCAAGGCATAGCACACAAGCATGAGCATGGCACAAACAAACACAAGCATAGGAAGCATAATTAAGCAAGTTAAATCACATTTCTGCATAAAATGACATGACCCAAGGTAGATGATGATCATGGTATGCTTAAGTGGATGATGATGCTCATGTTATGCATGTGATTGATGCAACCATAACACTGGGGTGTTACAGCCCTCCCCCCTTACAAAAGTCTCATCCCGAGATTTGGAAGCTTACTGATTTTCAAAGAAGGTTTTGTAAACTTCTTTTGGATAGTCCTCTGTTTCCCAAGTGGCATCTTCTTCCCCGTGGTTACTCCACAACACCTTGTAGAGCTTAACCACATGATTACGAGTCATCCGTTCCTTGTGGTCAAGAACTGCTACAGGTTTCTCCTCGTACACCAAGTCAGATTTCAATTTGATATCCCGAACTTCCACTCTTACCTCTAGAACACGAATGCATCTCTTCAATTGTGATACGTGAAAGACAGGAAAAATAGCTCGGAGCTCAACTGGTAGTTGAACTTTGCATGCCACATTCCCTTTTCTCTCGAGGATCCGATAAGGACCCACATAACGAGGTGCAAGCTTTCGCTTCATTCTCTTGTGAGACACATGGTCACTGACTGCGAACTCAATCGGCTTCCTTCTCTTGTTAGCATAACTTTTCTGACGAGCTTGAGCAGCTTCCAGATGTTGCTGGATGGTACGGATTTGCTGTTCCGCTTCGTTCACGAAACCGATGCCATAATACCTTCGTTCCCCGGATTCCACCCAATTCAACGGGGTTCGACATTTACGACCATACAGTGCTTCAAATGGAGCCATCTTGATGCTCTCTTGATAACTATTGTTATAAGAGAACTCAGCTAACGGCAACCACTTTACCCAAGAACCCTTTGAAGAGAGAGCACATGCCCTCAACATGTCTTCTAGGATTTGGTTAACACGTTCAGTTTGGCCAGCCATTTGGGGATGATATGCCGAACTACGAACCAAGAGAGTACCAATTTGCTCATGAAGACACTCCCAAAAACGGGCAGCGAACGGTGGTCCATGATCTGATATGATAGTTCGAGGCACACCATACTGACGAACAATGTGCTCGAAATACAGCTCTGCATACTGATGTGGACGATAATCAGTTCGAACTGGAATGAAACGAGCAACCTTGGTTAAACGATCTACAATCACCCAGATAGAGTCGTAACCCTTAATAGAAGTTGGGAGTCCAGAGATGAAATCCATACTGACTTCTTCCCATTTCCAACTAGGAATTGACAAGGGTTGAAGTAAGCCTGCTTTCATGTGAACGGCCTTCACACGACAACAGTTGTCACAACGAGCAACAAAAGCAGCAATCTCCTTTTTCATTTTGGTCCACCAAAACAGCGGTTTCAGATCCTTATACATTTTGCTACTCCCAAGATGGATAGACAACTTGGATGAATGAGCTTCAGATAAGATCTGATTTCGTAGCTCACGGTCCTTTGGGACCACAAGTCGATCTTTGAACCATAGAATTCCGTTCTCATCAACTCGGAAGTGTTTGGTTTCTTCTTCTTTCATTTTCCTCTTTATATGGTAGATGCCTACATCTGTTTGCTGCAATTCGATGACTCGATTGCGAAGAGAACTCTCCAGAGAAATCTAATTGAGCACAAGTGGGTGCATAAGATGTGACAACAATGGATCTTCCATTTGAACTAAATGACAGTGCGCTTTTCGACTCAAGGCATCTGCAACCATGTTTGCCTTGCCCGGATGGTAGTGCACTTGGAGATTATAATCTTTATTCAACTCAAGCCACCTTCGCTGCCGCATGTTAAATTCAGGCTGAGTGAAGATGTACTTGAGACTCTTATGATCAGTGTAAATCTTGCACAGATTACCCAGCAAATAGTGCCTCCAGATTTTCAAAGCATGGACAACTGTAGCCAATTCTAAGTCATGAGTAGGGTAATTGACCTCATGATTTCGAAGTTGGCGCGAGGCATACGCGATAACACGACCTTCTTGCATGAACACACAGCCCAAACCAATACCCGATGCGTCACAAAAGATATCGAAGGGCTTCTCGATATCAGGCTGAGCTAGGACAGGAGCTGATGTTAGCAATGTCCTCAACTTGTGGAATGCCTCTTCACACTCAGGTGTCCACATGAACTTCTCATCCTTCTGAAGTAGGCGAGTCATAGGCTTGGATATTTTTGCGAATTCCGGAATGAATCGACGATAATACCCAGCCAGACCTAGAAAACTCCGGACCTCGTGTACCGAAGTTGGAACCTTCCAATCCAACACTTCTTGCACCTTAGCCGGATCCACCGATATGCCTTCTTCAGATAAGACGTGGCCCAAGAAAGGTACTTTCTTTAGCCAAAACTCACATTTGCTGAACTTAGCATAAAGCTGATGCTCACGCAAACGCGACAACACTACACGCAGATGCTCCGCGTGCTCTTCTTCATTGCAAGAATACACTAAGATATCATCAATGAAGACCACCACAAACTTGTCTAATTTGGGCATGAACACCGAATTCATGAGATACATGAAGTGAGCAGGTGCATTCGTAAGACCGAAGGACATGACGAGATATTCATACAACCCATACCTCGTCGAGAAAGCTGTCTTAGGTACATCTTCAGGACGGATCTTGATCTGATGGTACCCAGATCGCAAATCAATCTTGGAGAATACCTTGGCTTTAGACAACTGGTCAAACATGATATCAATGCGAGGAAGAGGGTACTTATTCTTGATGGTCACCGCATTCAGGGGACGGTAGTCCACACACATGCGCAAGGACTGATCCTTCTTCTTCACAACGATAGCTGGACAACCCCAAGGAGAAGAACTAGGAAGGATAAGACCCTTGTTTAACAACTCATTCAGCTGGGTCTTAAGCTCAGCTAGCTCATTTGGTGGCATTCTATATGGTCTTCTAGAGGTAGGAGCAGTACCTGGGATCAATTCAATTTTGAACTCCACATCCCCATCTGGATGAAGCCCGGGCAAATCATCAGGGAATACATCCGGGAATTCACACACGACCGGAATATCCTTGATGACCCTAGATGTAACTGCATTCATCGTGCTACGGATATGAATATCTCGAGGAAGTTGCACTAAGAACGCCTCTTTGGTATTCGGGTCTCTCAACATCACTACACGAGTGGTGGTGTCGATAAGAACTCTGTTGCCACTTATCCACTTCATACCCAGAATTATATCTATACCCACACCGGGTAGAACAACCAGATCAGCAAGAAACTGACGGTCTCCTATTTCTAGAGTTGCCCCCAAAACCACTTGATTGGTAGAAATATCATTTCCGGCAGCACTAATGCAATAACTGCCCTTATCAAGTGTAATTGCCTTGAGATTATGCTTAGACAGAAAGTCTAAACTCACAAAAGAATGCGATGCTCCTGAATCAAAAAGCACAAGTGCATCACATTGGTTAACCAGAAACTTACCAGCCGTAACTACCTCACCAGCAGGGATTGCTTCCACAGTTGTATAGTGAACACACCCCTGGCGGACGTTCCCTTGGTTGCCCTTCTTTGGCGGGTAAGGACAGTTGCTTTGCCAGTGCCCGGTCTGATTACAGTTCCAGTACGAACGGTTGGCAGGTGGAGTCTTGGCATAGCTGGGACCCGTGTTGCCCCTAGGAAGAGCAATAGAGTAACCCTTGCGGAATCCCGTCTTCACCTTATTCTTCTTCGCTGGAGGGCGATATCACTGGTTATGAGTTGGAGCACGATACGGGGGCCTAGCTGCCACTGGAGCCTTGGACTGGGATGCCCCTGCCCCAGCCTCAAAAGCCCTCTTGCGAGTCTTGGTCACAGTGTACACAGTGTTGTAGTTCTCTTGGGTAAGAGCATCACTAACAAACTCATTGAAAGTTGCACACTTAGTGCGGCCCATAGTCTTCAGCAACTTGGGGCCAAGACCCTGCTTGACGCTAGCAATCTTCTTCGACTCCGTACTCACAAACTCAGGAGCATACCTTGATAGGTGATTGAAAGCATGCAAATACTCCTTCAGAGTTTTATTTCCCTGAGTTAACTACATGAACTCAGTATGCTTCGTCTCCATGACACCAGGAGGTATAAAATGCCCCTTGAAAGCTTCACGAAAGAGATTCCAGTCAAGCACAGTGTTGTCTGGAAGAGCCTCCCGATACTGATTCCACAATATACCTGCCGGACCCTGCAGCTGGTGAGCCGCATACTCGGCCTTCAAACCATCAGTCAGCCGAAGCAAGCGGAACTTTTGTTCCACCGTGTTCAGCCACTCCTCAGCTTGAAGGGGTTCTTCAGCCTCTCAGAAAGATGGGGGCTTAGTATCCATGAAATCATTGAAGCTACTGTACTGGTTAGGTGCTGGCCCATCCGGTGCATTCCGACCACCCTAGTTTGCCATCCGGTTGATGGTTTCAGTGAACAACCTCTGATTTTCCACCATCATTTGCATCATCTCAGCTGGATTTGTTGGTGGAGGAGGGGGTGGGTTCATGTTCGCACGTTGTTCCGCACCTCGAGTGCCACGAGACATCTGTAAAGACACAGTCAGTGAGCATTGATGATGACAACATTTGCCGTACAAGAACTTATATTCATGCTTGAAAGCATTCGAGAGAATAACTTTACAGAAAAGGCACAATAATTCCATTCCACAAAACAATATCACCAATCCATCACATGACACAGATATTCACAAAAAGCACAACAACGGAAATATCGCCATAACCGATCGAACATGATAAGGTTAAACAACATTGGGTCCATAAAGTTATTACACCATCATAGTACAGGTCATGAGTCACAGATCAAGGTTCCGGATTACAACATGATTACAAAAGCACAACTGCTGACAGTCATACTACAAAAGATCCTCACATAACAACTAGCAACTACCCACTACACTCCAAGCTCGTCGTCCGAGTCAGCATCGAAGATCGCCTCTCCATCCTCGTCGCTAACCGGCTCAAGCTCCTCGTCCTCCACGTCCTCGTGCAACGGTGGTGTAGCCGTGGCCGGTCCATCTACCTCCATACCATCATCATCGGCCACGATCACCTGAGTTCCCACCATGGGGTACACTAGTGCAGGGCGAGGAATAGGGTGTAGTAAGTTGTTGAGACGGTGAATCTCTACAAGACCAGCCTCAATCTGATCCTGCAGATAGTTCTCCCGCTCAAGCGACTGGATCCGGTGCATCTCCCATGCCCGGCGCCTGTTCTCCGACACGCGGAGCGCAGTATCCCTCTCACGAGTGATCTGCACCAAGCGCTCCTGCACTGTCTCCCTCTCTCTAGCCAATTGACTCATCTGATCCTGCTTGTGATCTCTCTCTCTAATAGCCTTCACCCACTGCTGCCTACGGTACTCCGCAATGTCTTCCCAGTCATTGCGGTCCTTCTGAGCTTGCTCCAGGAGTCTTGCTTGCTTGCGAAACTTGCGAGCATGCTTTTCAGCCTTCTGTTGCATCTCCTGAGCCTGACAAACAGCCACCATCACATGGGCATAGGTGTCCTCTCGCTGACTGAACAGCTTGAGTACAGCCATCATTGCACACATAGCAGGGCTAGAACTCTCAGCTCGCTCTCCTCATCCTTGGACCAACGCACACCCATCAGCCTGCTTCCACTCTACTACTGCTAGGTCAGCCTGTGGAATGGAGGCCGCTGGCACTCCTGTCAGATCATTGCCAAACCTCTAACAGATGTTGAGCAGCATAGCATGAGCTGCAACCTGAGCTGCTTCCCATGGCGTCTGCCCATCAGAGTTGCAGGTCCACCCCGTCCATGCAGGCCTGCCCCCATGTGGTGGGACAACCCCTGCACAGCGAGCCACTGCAAACCTCCTGTCATATCCACCTCCCACCAGGAATACTAAGGTGGCTCAGTATACCCTACAGACTGTAGCACCCTCCAGAGCAGAGTAGGAGTGCCAAACTCGCACAAAAAGGTGTCACTAGGGTGAGGTGAAGCGGACACGTCCATCTGTGGAAAGGAATAACCGTGGGTAAAAGAGGATTAGTTTAAGCAACATTTATTTAATTAAAAGGGACGACATTGTAACGGAAGGAATAGACAGAATGTATGTATGAATGCGACATGATGCATGCGCGAACCGTACGTCCTCACAAACTTAGAAATCAATATTCTAATGGATATACGGTGGCATACATTCGTCTCTCGATACGATAACTATCGATTTACACGTGCGCTATTAGAGTACCTGCAGAAAATTTCATTGCAGCCCAACAATTCCCAATATATCACTCAAGAAAGCAGTAACCTAAGTGCACATTGTTTGTACATTCCCAACATGCACAATGACACCACAGCTACTCGAGAAATTAAATGCTCCCCAATTAAGTTTCTTTCGTGGTTCCATGGTTTGACATGTAACCACTCTAGAAAACCACCGAGAACACTCCCCTAGATCGCCGTTTGGACGATCATGCTCTCACAGCTCACACTTACCAGGGCATAGGTGCAACGTTGCATAATTTAAATCTAGCGACATATGCGGCTAATTCACATATGAAGGCTACCTCTACCATTAGACCACAGGGTAGCATAGTGCGGTCATCACACATCCATACCTGAGTACTGCCGGAGATGCATAAATAAAACCCCCCAAGTCAGTACGTAATTAGCCATCACAAGTCCTTATATGGGCAAGGAGGATTCGACCACTGGGATAATTTAAGTATTGATTTTCACAATTTTATTTAAAAACTCTTTTGTTTTTAAATACACAAATGTTGCATTTATAATGCTGAACTTGCTCTGATGCCAGCTGTCACAGAACCAACCAAATTATAAGAGTTCAAGTGTAGAAACGATCGACTAGCAATCAAGTTTCCAAACTTGAGCCCATATAATCCCGGTAGTCAACTGAAATCACGAAGGACTTCAAACCAACTTGCAACAAACCAATATCGTAATAGTTCAACGTAACACAGCGAATGTTACATAGTCATTCATTGTTGTCGAAGCGGCACCACATCGGAGTTACTTAGTTATGACAACCCAAGTTTGTAGTAGCGGAAGCAAAATAGTTTACAACACATATTCCAAAGTTCAGTTCACAAGTTCTTGTTTTGCCAGAGTCTCATGCCATCCACCAAAAGCAACAGGTACGAAGTAGTTAGAGAACCGTGCCCAACGGTTTAGTCCTCATCCCCAGCGGATGGAGACAGGTCTTGCAGAAGCCATCATAAAAGATATCATCTGCAACCGGCGGGAAAAAACCCTGAGTACGATAATGTACTCAGCTAGACATACCCGTCTAGTAAACATAAAAGACACCAAGGATCATGCAAGTCTAAGTATAAAGTGTAGCTGGCTTGACTCAACATTTGCCAAAAGCTTAAGTAGAGACTACACCATTTTGTAAAAGCATCATATTAAATTTCATTAGCCTACCACTAGATTAGCACCTGGACTAAAGCACTTCACTTTGATTAATACAAACAATAATAACCATATCAAGTTCAAAAAATGCTCTTCCTTGCTATCATCATTATCACGAACCATTGTTCTTTAGTGAATGCTACATTTGCCGCTGCTCTGTCAAGTTCTCACTATCCGGGAGAGACGGCGAATCGAATCGATTTCTATCCAGCTGGAGCGTTATTCCTAGCACTCATCCAAGCATCCCCCGTCGGAGAGCCAGCGGGTCACCTTTGGTACGACTCAGGAATCACGGCTCCGATCAGCGCCGCACTCCCAGGGCTACCACTCTGCCAAGGAGGTCAGGACTTTTAACTCACCTGCCTTTGGTCTTACGCCAATGGTCCCCCGCACACCGTACTTCCTCCGGTAGTGCGCACTTTATACTTGCCAGTCTTCCGGCCTGAGTCATACTACTAGGCTTCGCGGTCGGAACGAGTTATCCGGCCAACTAAGTGTTAGGCATGCGTTCAACATGACAAGAGGACGTACAACGATCGGTCCTTAGCTGCCACAGATGGAGTTACTACAACCTTGCAAAACTCCGCCCGGCTTAAGTCATTTTAATCAGGTTCTTTCCACGATAACACTTATAGACAATCGTGATCCGACACAACCCTATCTTGCACAGGTGACAGGATATCACCCGACTTCTCCCGATTAAAGCATGAGTAAGCTGCTACTTGATCCTAACTCTATAACCAGGTAGTTGTAAGTTATCTGGACAAGGAATGAGTATAATGCAGCAAGGGTTTCATCACAACTCCTATACGTAATGCATCAATAGATATAACATAATCAAGTAAGCTTTCGAAATTAAAGTGGGAGACTTAAGATACTCCGGGGCTTGCCTTTCACGAACGATGCAGGCTCGTGATTCGGGCATTCAATCTCCTCTTCGAGCTCCTCATGTCCGGCTTGCTGGACCTCCACCTCCGGATTGATCTCCTGGCCCTCGGTGTTCGCCTGATTGAGCTCGAATGAAGCAGTCGTTTCCAGTGCACCTATTGCATGCATAATGAATAAGAAATGTGTGCATACTAGATGTGGATGAATGCTTGATAGCATAAGTAAAACTTCACTGGACACTCATTTACGGAGTAACTTTCATAACAAGATCACACAAGATGATTAATTACTTAGCATTATTACCAAGTTAAACTACAAACAGCAATGACCAACATAACAGTGCAGCTCTAGGAATAAATCATAACTGGAGCTACACAGATCCAACAAATATGAATGAGGATATTCTGGATAGCTTATGAAATTGTCTACAATTCATCTTTAAACATCACAGCAAGATTCATAAGTTAAACAAGTCAATTAAACAAAGTTCCAGGTTCTGTCCAGAAAAACAGAAAGTACCTATTTCTGGAACCTAACTTGGAAGAGCCATAATTCTTAGACTATTGGACCAAATAATCCCAAATTTAAACCACAGCTAGTTCATAAAGTTTACAACAACTTTGATTTAGACAAGTCTTCCAGGAAACCAAGTTATCATCAAGAAAAAGTTAGATTAGTCCCTTGCTGTCCAGGACAGCTATAAACCTTCAATTAATTATTTGATGACATAGCCAAAACATATTCAGTGCCAACCAAATGGCTTAGAAGCACAAGACTACCCTAAGATTAACCACTAAACATTTAATAACGTGGCATTTATTCATTTAATTCCATAAAAGGACATAATTACAAGATACCAGCAAAAGTGCTCACAAAAATCTACAAAAATTACAGAAGCACAAGCATAGAATCTTGACCTTACCACAAAATTTTCAGAACAATTGCACATGCCAAATTTAAGATAAGCATCTAACATGTATCAAGGTGCTTATTTCATAAATGAAGAAACATGGATTAGATAGTGTCAAACAACAGATTTCAGATTATTTACAAGTTACTATTACCAATAACCAGCTTGACACCAAAATAGAATACCATCATAAGCATAAATCATTTATTATGATTTGAAAATGAAAACAAGCCATAGGATCAACATAAATTACATATCAGAGACACATTGCTCCAAAACTCATGAAATATTTATTATATCATTCTCATACCACTCAGAGCATAGCATAAAATTTTCATAACAAAAGGAGCCATATATCAAAAGATATGAATTTACACATGAATAACAAGATTAAATCCTAATAATTATTTATCCCAGAAAACATGGTACATTTTATATTTTTATTAAACTCTAGCCATCTCAAGGAACATCACAAAATTTATCTCAGAATTTTTGGATCTCAGAAACTGGAGATATAATTTTTGCAAGAATGCTAGAAATCTGGATTTGAATAAAAGAAAAGGAGGGAAACGATGTGTCACTGACAGCAGGTCCCGCGTGTCAGGGTCGTCTTCCTCATGACCGAGACGACATTTGTCGGCGATTTCTCCGCGACGGCGAGGTCTCCGGCCAAACCAAGGGCACCAACGTGATCCCCAGACCCTTACGAACCGAGTGAATCCCTTTTCCCCATGGCGGAGCCACCGGAAATGTCTTGCTGTCGACCATGGCGGCTCGGCGGAGGTGCCCGGCGTTACGCCGGAGCTCTCAGGCCGGTAGAGCGCGACCTAGGGTTTCCTACAGCACCAGTGAACTACGGCGAAGCTTCCTAGGTAGGTGACTAGGCTTGAAACGGTGTGGTATGAGCTGGCCACGAGAGAGCTGAACTCCGACGGAAACACGGCGGCGCTGCGCGTCGGGTCAGGCGACGGTGAGTGCGGTAGAGCGTCCACCAAGTGGCGCAAACGTTCGCTAAGGACCTAAGCTACCTCTAGGACCTAATCAGAGAAGACGAGAGGCTCTGAGGAGCTCAGCATTGAGTTCGCCGGAGAAGAAGGTCACGGCGACCCGATTTGGGGGAAGTCGGAAATGTCGGCTCATCGGAGGGTTTCACGGCGAGTTTGCGGTTGGAGGATGGAGAGCGGGTCACGGCGGAGCTGTGTGTGAGTTTTGGTGGGCAGCAATGCAGCGAGGAGCGCGCTTGAGCTCGCCGGAGTGAGCTCGCGGCGGTGAGCTCACTGCGGCCGCGTTTCTGGCGAGAGAGCGAGAGGGAGGAGGAAATGGACGGTCCACTGCGCCCAGGGCGTCGCTGTGGAGGTCATGCATGCGTCTGGAGCTGACGAGCAGGGCCAGAGATGACGTACAGGTGCCAAATGTCACCGGTCGGCCACGTCGACGAGCTCGGCTACGATTCAAACAATGCGATGGTCGTGTGACAGAGCGACTTCGACAGCGATTATCTCTCAAACCAAAGCGAATTAGGAGATGGTGTAGTTGACAAAGTTGGAGTACTAGCTGAGTTCTACAACATTGTCAACTGAAGAAAGAGCCAAATCGGCCTAGATTGAGAGATGTGAGGCTTCCAAAATCGATCGAGCAAACTGCTGGCGCCTGGACTTAGCCAAATTTGGCTAAGTGCTAAAACAGCACCCAAAACTGCCTTGCAAGCACTTTTTGAGCATGATGTAATCATTTTTATGAGATGGCCATAAAACAAATTTTGTTCCTTATAAAATTTTCTACAACTTTCTGTAGAAAGTTTTGACATGCAAACAATTTATAAAACACTTTTTAAAAGCCTAAGCAAAAGAGGTTTCTAGGGCTTATACAAGGTAGTATGACTTAAGCACTTAATTTGGAGAAGTGATCAACATGAACATTGTTCCTAAGGTTGAGTTAGGCATAGATAAACTAATTACCAAGGCATAGCACACAAGCATGAGCACGGCACAAACAAACTGAAAGGTCCTAATATGGCTAGAGGGGGGGTGAACAGCCTATTTAAAAATTCTACAAACTCACTAGAGCAAGAGGTTAGTAAATAACAAAGCGAAGCTTTTTGCTCTAGCTCTAAAGGGGTGTTTGCAAGCCACCTATCTAACAATTCTAGTTGATATAATCACTAGGCACACAAGAGCTATGTCTCTACTTACACTAGAGAGCTACCTAAAGTTTCTATACAGGTAAGTAAGCTACTCTAGTTTGCAAGAAAGTAAGAGAGAAGGTTTGAACTTTATACCACCGCGTAGAGGGGATGAACCAATCAATAATATGAAGTTCAATCACCGGGAGAAATCCAAAGTACAATCACACTGGAGACACATGATTTTCTCCCGAGGTTCACGTGCTTGCCGGCACGCTACGTCCCCGTTGTGTCGACCAACACTTGGTGGTTCAGTGGCTAAGAGGTGTTGCACGAACCTCGTCCTCACTAGGACACCACAAGAACCTACCCACAAGTGAGGTAACTCAATGACACGAGCACTTTACTAGAGTTACCTTTCGGCTCTCCGCCGGGGAAGGTACATGACCCCTCAAAATCACCGGGAGATGGCCACGAACAATCACCAACTCGTGCCAATGCTCCTCTGCTGCTCCAAGCCGTCTAGGTGGTGGCAACCACCAAGAGAAACAAGAAAACCGTAGCTAGAACGATCCCCAAGTGCCACTAGATGCAATCACTCAAGCAAATGCACTTGGAATCACTCCCAATCTCACAAAGATGTATAATCTATGAAGGAGATGAGTGAGAGGTGTTTGCTTAGGCTCACAAGGATGTCAAGTATGTTAGAATGCCAAGAGAGTAAGCCCTAAGCTGGCCAACAACTATATATAAGCCCCTCAAACAAATAGAGCTGTTGGCTCTCTCACTGGGTCTAACTCGGGGTCACCGGACGCTCTTAAAGGGGCACCGGACGCTCTTAAAGGGGCACCAGACGCTCAACACCTGCGTCCGGTGCTCCAACATCAGCCGCGTGTCAGAATCTAACGGTAACCTGTAGAGCACCGGACGCTGAGCAAGTTGGCACCGGACGCGTCCGGTGCACACCGAACCCGTGCGCAGAGAGCTCCGCAAACTCGTAGGGTCACCGGACGCAAGCCACCGGACGCACACTGAGCGTCCGGTGCTCACCGGACTCACACCCAGAGAGGTTTGCAAAACGCGCGGACACCGGACTCAGACCATCGGACGCTCCAGCTTGCGTCTGGTGCCTGGCGTCCGGTGCCTAACCCTAGCTGAGCCAGGCAGCCTGCACACCGGACGCTCAGACACAGCGTCCGGTGCCTCTGAGCCAGCGTCCGGTGAGTGTTCCTCAGCGAGAAACACTCCCGCGACTTCTCCAATTTTCCCACCGGTGCTATAGAAAATATGCACCATATATATATGCTTATCAGACTATGAACCATACATTTACTTTTTACTGCTCATGAGCATTGAGTGTGGTCAAGCTGTGTATACCCTTAGGAGCTTGTCATGTGGTTAAAATCAAGATTCACTTGCATGTTCACTCATACATGCTGCTTCTACTCCGGAAGTACGCATCCACATACATCCACTCATTTCCATATCCAGATCCACCCAAAATTATTCTACTCCTATCTAGGAGAGAATTGCCAAAAATAATATCCTATCCCTGTTATTCCCTGTGAAATAAATGCTCAAGTTATTTCGGTTACTACCACTTGCTACATTATTTCAAGAGATGAGTGCTCTAAAAAAAGAGAGAAGATACGAGGAAATAAAAAGGGCCAAGTGCCCGGAACCTCGAAGAAAAGAAAAAGTGAGAAGATAGGTAAAAATGGACAAGTGTCCGACAGTAGATTTAGGGGTACAAGATACCCACCTGAGAAAAAAGAAAAAGAAAATATAGAGCATCTCATTCTCCTCAAAAAGTTTCAAAAGAGCAAGAAAGGTATGTATCCCCTCAAAAGAGCACAAGTAGAATTAGACTTTCACCATTGTTATCACCATCATCACCATACACCATTCATTCGCCACACATGCACATCTTGATTTGACTTATTGACTTGTTCTTCTGGATCCATGGTTTGACTATGCAATAAATGTCTTGTAAGTATGTATTAGCTGTCTCCCACCTATGAGCTCCAGATATCAAAACCTTAATAGAGTAGGGTGAGAGAGAAGGCAATGCCACTATGCCTCATACCAAAAATACCACATACTTTGAGAGAAGGCATACACCATTACTGCCTTGGTAAGGATCCAGAAATACCACAAAAGAGAGACTAGAGAGAGTCATACAAGGAATCTCTGAGTTTTATTTGAAAATCTGCAAAAACTCCAGAGCTATAGTTAATCGAAGAATAAGAGACATGGCGCTTGACTAGACCGTTCTATCTTTTAACTGCTCAAGACACAAGTGATGGTTGCAAGCCCCATGGTGGAAGGTAAAATGAGTAAGTTTAAATCTTAACAGTTTACCCTAACCCAGAGATGAGATCTTGTTTGGACGCATGTGTACCTTTAAGGAATGAAACCACTGTAGAAACTCTTGACTTCATCTTTGCTCAGGGACGAGCAAAGGTTAAGCTTGCGGGAGCTTGTTGACGGTCCTTAATGCTCACATTTAACCGTCAAATAATCATGGAAAAGGACCTATATGCAACTAACACCTAGACTTAGGGTTTTATCTGACAGAATTCCATGAGTTTTGGTGTTTGTCTATTTCTGCAGGTGGTTATCAGGAAATATAGAGGAAAGGCCCACACGTCGGGTTTACATAGAGATATTAACGTGCCGCGCAATTTTCTATCATCTAGAAGACTCCAGAAGCCACGGGAATGAACGGGAATGCGATCGGGCCCGGGGGCAGGGCGCCCGCTCTCCCCCCTAGGGCGCCCGCCCTAAGTTGGAGTCCAATCAGGACCCGTCTCGCGCATTACGCTTCACCGACCTAAAGGATCAAGGATAACCATTCAATCAATGTCGGTTTGATCTGACGGCCCAGATTCATCTGAAAAGACTATATAAGCAAGGCCCCCTGGCCCCTGGAGATCATACCTCTTCTACAGAATCAAAGTTAGGGTTTCAATTCTTCATCCATGTAGAGAGGATCCCTCTAGTTCATCTAGTTTTACCTCTAGTTCATCTAGTTCTAGTTCTAGTTCATCTAGTTCTAGTTCTAGTTCCTCTAGTTCTAGTTCTAGTTAGTTCTAGTTGTAATCTAGAAAATAGGGAGAGAGAAGAGGAGATCGAGGAGGAGCCGGATCTGTCGGATCTTCCTCAACATTGTACTTTTGCAGCAACTGGTTCGTTCTTCATCGTTCTCCAGGTTCTTCAATTCATAATTCCTAAGTTCTTTAATTACTTTTATTTACATTCAATTTATTTATTGGATTCCCGCTTGCATCAAGTGCTCTAATCTTTGAAACATTAGAGTAGCAATTAATAGATTAGACGTGGTGTTTAGTCTTGCAATTACCTAGAATTGCACCCAATCCTACGGATTGTTGTGGTAACCCTAAGGTAGTGACAGCCCTAACAGTCGACGTATTCCACCTCGTTCGGATCGGTGTTTGTAGGACCGTAGTCAGAGCTTCCTAGCCCCCTTCTCATCTCTTTCTGTGGTTAGTGTTCTGATGTCCCAAAATAGATAATCTTGAAGTAATTCTTGATTCTTAGGTCAACTAGAGAACTCTTAGGAAACTTCCTCTCTTCCCACCAAAAATAATTATATAGTTATCCTTGGGCGATATTGATTCTTAATTAGTACACTCACGTTCCCTATGGAAAATCGATACTCTGGAATACTCCCGCGTGAAAGCTACATCGGTATCCGTGCGCTTGTGGATTTTTCTGTTTCCGTTTAAAATACCCAACAGACGTAACGATAGTTATGGTATACCAACACCCGACATTTCTGGTGCCATTGCTAATGATGGATTTATAGTCTATCTTTAGTTGTGACGCTAAGAAATGCCAACAAGCATTTTTGGCGTCGTTGCCAGGGAGGGCAAAGAACAATGCAAACATCTAGCTTTGGCATTTAGCATTGATTACAAAATAAGCATTGGTAGCCATAGTTTAAGCAGGATAATCTTTGTTGTTTTCTTCCTCTTTTTATTGGAATGAAAACAGGATAGTGTATGAGCGGTTTCAACTTGCCGACAAACTTCAACAGCAATCTGGAGGCACTCCTAAGGAAGAAAAGGACTCGTGCCGTTTCTTCCTCTGCCACGCCGCCGATAGTCGAACCAATCACCCCCGCACCATCCGTTTCAACCACCATGGCCAGGTCAGTCCTCGACTATTCCACCCCCACTGTTGCCAATGTGCCCGTTGGGCCTGCAGTCAACACTAGGAATGGAAACTTCGAGCTTCGCAATGGCCTACTCACGATGGTGCAGGCAAACCAGTTCTGTGGTTTGCCAAGTGAGGACGCAAACACGCATCTACAGAACTTTCTTGAGCTGTGTGAAACCATCATCATCAAGGATGTCGCACCTGAAAGCATCAAGCTCCGCTTCTTTCCCTTCTCCCTCTCGGGGAAGGCAAAGCAATGGTTCTACCAGAGCAAGGAAGCTGTCAACACGTGGGACAAATGTTCCGCGGCGTTCCTTGCGAAATTTTTCCCCATGAGCAAAACAAATGCTCCAAGGGGAAAGATATCAAACATCCAGCAGACTTCACTCGAATCCATTCCTGAGGCTTGAGAAAGGCTCTAGGAGTACATCCGGGCCTGCCACCACCACGGGATGGAAGATTGGCTCGTGCTTCAGAATTTCTACGAGGGGCTCACGCCCATGTCTAAGGGGCACGTCGATGCCGCTGCTGGAGGCGCGTTCCTCTCCCTGACCATTGAGAATGCTATGGCATTAATTGAGAAGATGGTAGCCAACCAGAGTTGGGGAGAGGGACGCAAAACACAAAAAGGCATGCATACCGTGAAGGAGACGGATCTGCTTGCCGCAAAAATAGACCTACTAATGAAGAGATTGGACGGACAGGCCACTGATCCTACCATCGGCACTGTCCAAGCCATCGACTCACGCATGACGTGTGAGGAATGTGGGAATGTTGGCCACATGGGGATCAATTGCCCGGGAACCCAGGAGGACGCATGGTTCATCAACAATGGGTTCCGCCAACAACAACAAGGTAATGGGTGGAACAACCAGAACCGCCCCCAAGGTAATTACTCCAGTTTTAATTCCTCCTAGCCTTCGCTAAAAGATCTTGTGCTAGGTCAGGCCAAAATCAATGAAAATCTTGTTAAAAAGCTTTCTGAAAACGATCAAATGTTTGTCAATATAAATACAATGCTTGATGGCCTGACCCTTTCTGTTAGAGATCAGCTAGCTTTTAATAAGAAGATCGAGTTAAAAGTAGCTCAGCTTGCTTCTGCCGTTAAAGCTGTTGTTTCTCCTAATTATGTGGAAAATGTAAATGTGGTGACCACGAGAGGGGGTAAGACCACTTGTGATCCCCCTTATCCTAACCATAAGACAGGAAGGGTGCCACGGCAACAGGAGGAAACACAGGCAGAAGGGCTAGCTCAACCATCAGAAGAATCCATGGAAGACGAGCCGACCCCAACAACTATGGGGACACCACGATGCTACCCTTTCCCACAAGAGAAAGGAGGAAGAAGAAGGACGGAAATGAACAGTTCCTCCGCTTCGTGGAAATGGTCAAAAAGACGCACATCAGTGTACCATTGATGGATGTCTTGCATATTCCGTCCTACTCCAAGTTCATCAAGGACATCATCAACAAGAAGCGACCATTGCCATCCACTGAAGTTGTCAAGCTGACAGAAGAATGTAGCACAGCTATACTCAATGAGCTACCCGAGAAGAAGCAGGATCTTGGGTGCCCCACAATCTCTTGCTCAATTGGGGCCCAGCAATTCGACCACGCCCTATGTGATTTGGGGGCGAGTGTGAGCATCATGCCGAAACCAGTCTTTGACAAGCTGAACTTCACCAACTTGAAGCCAACCACCATGACACTCCAGTTGGTAGACTCGTCAGTCCGGTACCCAGCAGGGAATGCTCAAGACATCCCTATCAACATCAGAGGATACTATGTTCGAGTGGATTTTGTGGTGCTCAATATGGAACTCACTAAAGAAACACCACTAATCTTGGGAAGACCATTCTTGAGTACGGCTGGAGCACAGATTGATGTTGGGGCTAGAGAAATCTGCTTCAACATTAATGGCCAAGAAGAGAAGTTCAAGTTCAGGACACGCCGTCAACAAGAGTGCAACATGATACGCATCCTCTATGGGCCAAACCCCCAAGGTATCAGGCAGGTTGAGATCCAGCCTCAACTTATTAAAAATACAAAAATATCTAAGAAAAAGCTGGAGCCAAAAGAAAAGGCGGCTCCTAAGAAAAATAATAAGGAGCAGAAAAAGAAAATAGGTCCTAAAAAGAATGAAAAGAGGGACGAAGTCCCCAAGCCTTCACAACCAAAGCAGGTGTGGAAACCAAAGCAGAAGGTTGAACAAACTTCCACACCTCCAAAGGTGATACTGCTAAAGTGGAGGCCCAAGCAGGTGCAACCGTCTACTCCTCCCAAGACGGATGTGCCATCATCATGCAAGAAGTAATGGGAGAAGAGTCCCACTCAATGGACTATAAAGATGAGCCCTTGCCGAAGGTAAATCGGTAAGTTATCCCTAGGTAAGTTTTTACTTATAAAAAATATAAATATATATTTTCTTTTTACTTATTTATTTATTTTGAATAAATTCTTTCTATTTATGTTTTGAATAAATGGTGCATTTGTTGTATTTATGAGTAGTCCATATTGCCCCTATGATCTTTTCTTCATTTTTGAATCTTTGTGATCATGGGTATCAATCACCCATAAATGCATGATAGTGTGATAGCTTTTAGAAAGTTTTCAAAATTCAAAACTCTATCCCATACACTATAACTCTGATTCCACTGCGCATCACGATTGATTGTAACCAGGATCGCAAAATACTCAGAGAGGGAAAGAAATACCCGAAAGACTGAGGCCGACTGGTGGACCCAGTGGTGCAGCCGCACCCCCAGGTCCGCCAACCGGCCCGAATCTTTTTCCCTTCCTCTTCTACACTGATTAGCATCACGTCCATGGTTACGATCAAGTTCTTTCTAGATCAAAGACTGCATTAGCACCTATAAAATCCTCCATAGGCCTCTTCTCTTCTCACACCAACCATTTCTCATCTCCCTCTTGTGAAGATTGCTAAGCTCTCCCATTCTTCAGTAGTGACCATGTCTAGCTATGCCCTCTCGCTGATCAATGCTCCCAAGACCATAGCCAATCTAGACATAGCACCTTACCAAGAGAGTTCTAGCAAGGAGGTCCATGTTGAGAAGAGAAAGCTGTTAGCGTTGTTACCAGCAAACCACAAAGCGCCCAGTAATAGCGCCGCCAACATACCCGCTACTGCCCGTTCGTCCACTAGCAACATAGGACTTAAGAGAAAAGCCTCTAGTGGTAATAGGCAAGGCAATCATGCTGGTAGCAAGATGGGTGGCAAGGCCAAGAAGACAGAATCATCCAGTACTCTCTCTAGGATCAGGAGGCACTTGCCACAGCCATCAATCAAGCGTCGTGCAGGACAGTACGAGAGCAGCGATGAAGAAGATGATCCCAATATCATAGCCGAGCTTTTAGCTAAGCAGGCTAGCCTACGTGCTGAGTTACGGGTTTTAGAAGATGACCTAGAGGAAAAGAACACTGAGATTAGGAACCTCAGTGATGATGTTAATAGGTTTTACTTCAAGTTTAATACTAAAATTAGAAAGGTTGCTGAAGCCTTAGGTGTTGGTCGCCTTGTTGAAGATCTTTAGACCACACCTCCTGCATGAATATTTGTTTAGGCACATTTTTCCTTTTCACAATATTTATGTTTCAAATATTTTTTTCCCTTCCAATGTAATGTGCCTATTCAAAGTTATCAATAAAAAAAAGTTTGTTTATCTTGTGCACTTGTTTTCTATATATATTGTGACTAACCATGACAGGAAAGAAAACAAGTGTGGTGGAAGGACTATTCAATCAAAAATCTCAGTTTGTGCAAACCCTCTTCCCCCAAAAAGATTTTCAAATGAAATGTTTAAAATGATGTTACCTTCATACTCCATCGAACATGTCTCCTATGTTCAAATATGTTTTTGCATACTTTTTATTCTTAGCTAATATCCCTAGAGATTTATGAACACTTGTTATTGGGACCCCATTTTATCTAAGTAATTGATGTATGTGATATAGTAGGATGACATGATGCTTGCTGGTTCTTGCAAAGTACTTGGGTTTTCTTTTATAAAAAGCAAAATTCAATAGCAAGTTTCTTGAATGATCAAGCGTTATTCCTACCATGGCCAAATATTTCTTCATGATTAAACCTTCTACATATGTTGCTTGCTCTGTGTTGAGTTTGGTCAAATTTTTGGACCACTGTCGAGAGATGTTTCATGCCTCTAAGATCAGAATTCACTTGCACCCACCATATAAAAGCCGACTCTCACACTGAGAAGTCGCGCACAACATGCTTTCTCCATCCACCCAAAATTTCACCAACTCTTACACTGAGGGTTGCGCACATATATCCACTAAATAAAAATGCCAATATCTCACCCTGAGAATTATGCATTCATATACATTCCTTGCATTTGTTATCATAAAGCTCTCTTTCTTTTTCATCAGAATCATAGCAATAGGCTATATATATATAAATTATTATGAGAAAAATCCAAAGGGGCAGAATGGGGAAAGATTCATACTCGTCCTCAAAAAAAAACAAAAAAAATAAAATTTGTGTTATAGCCATATCCTCTCAAGCTTTTTCATCTCATTTCAAAAGAGAGTCTTGATGCAAGGAATGTTGCAATAGAAGTAGTGATGGGATTCCACCAAAAATTCCACACACTTGCACATTCTGATCTATGGGTATGGCGCACTCCCTCCGGTATGGTCCTGGGTTTGACTCGACAACATATGCAGGGTAAGTAAGTTCCACCATCATACCTACCCAAAACTCCAGATAAGCCTTTTAGAAGTAGGATGATCAAAAAGAAGGCATCAACTCTTTATGCCTTGGTAAGGAACCACTCACATATTAGGAGGGACTTGAGAGCATCATTCAAGAAATATATGCTATCTTTATTTTTCAAAATCTTGCAAAACCCCAAGTTTCTGCGCAGGGACTATGTAAGAGGACTTGAATCCAGGCTGTTCCATGTTTCAATTACCCAAGATAGCTTGGTAGACACTTTGAAGTTCATAAATCCAGGTGAAGCTGGGAATAACCTGTATGCAGATTCTTTTAACAAGGAAGATGAACCCATTTTGTCTTTAGTGCCTTCACTCGAGGACGATCAAAGGACCAAGTGTGGGGGAGTTGTTGGTACCCCTTATCTTATAATTGTAAACATCATTTTAATAAATAAAATAAATAGATGGTAGGGCTTTGAAATAACCTTTCCACAAGTTTTGTTGCAAATATCAATTTCAGTAATGACACGTGGAAAGGCGCAAAAGACACGAGAAAGCGCACTTCAAGAAAGCGTATTCAGAAAAGGCGCAAATCAAAGATAAATCGAAAAGCCCACCAAAACACCGAACTAGATCCATCCATAACCACGGGAAGGATCAGGGCTCAGAGACGAACCGACCACACGAAGGCGGTGGCCAGGGGGGCCACGAGTGGTGCGGCCGCACCCGGCGCACCCCTCGTGGCAGCAACTCGGTCCCACCTTTTTCGGGCGGTTGCATGGCGGCATGCATAGGACGGTTTCACCTCCTACCAAATTTACATCACCATGAACCGTCCTTGTTGGGCTATAAATAGATGGCTCCACAGCATTCAACACACACACCATCATTTGGAGCAATACACCTCACATCTCTACACTTGTTCTTTAGTTTAGATTCAGTACTAGAGCAAGGCAAAGCTAGCAAGGAGAGCTTGTCTCCTTGGAGGATCTTAGAGCTTCTTGGTATGAATACAATTTAGTTCTCCTTCATGAGCAAGTTCTTATCTTATTTATATGATTATGCAATTGAACTAGAGTATAGTTGTGTTCATATCTTGTTCATAGTATATGAACTAGTTCTTAGTTCTTGTGCTATGTTCTTGATGTGTTCATCCTTGTTCTTCATCGTTCATCGAATTAGTATGAATAGACAAAGAATTAAGATTCGGGTAACGGTTCGTTGGGCTGTGATGGCCACTCTTAGCCGAGCCTATCAATCCGAAGGGTTGGGGTCCCAGGAGGCTAGGAGGCATTTCCAATTACACGGGCGAGGTGCTCGGGTATGCGGAGATCAGCGGATGTGCGGGTATCTTTCAGGTAGATGGGTAGGTGGCAGGGTAGTGACAGCCTTGTCATCCCTTGTATTCCCCCATGATCAGGTATTCCGGTAGGAGTTCTGTAAAGTCCCTATCGGCTAGATGTCCAGCTGCGGGGATCTCCCCACAGCCTCAGACTTAGTTCTAACTCTAGTTATATTGATTAGATGTTGTACTAACAGTTCTTTACATAGTTATATAAGACCAATGTCGGCTCAAGTAGTTGTTCTTTATTTCTTTTATTTCCTTATTTTCTCTTTGTTCCTTGAGGTTGCCGCAATGAGTGTGTCCACTATCCATATTTTAAGAGCCTGCCGTGACCCCTGATTAGACTATGTCTACCTATGCATCTCAATAAGTGATCATGCTACAAACCAAGCTAGATGCATTTGTTACGCCCTCCTACGGGATTAAATACGATAACCCTTGAATACTCACGGGTTGAAATGCTACAATGATAGTTCTGTTCGCTTACAATTTTATTCTTTATATTCATGAACTATTGATTGGCGTACCTAAGTACCGTTACTTAAGATTCTAAACTCTGTGCATTTATCTGGCGCTGTGCTACAACTTTGCATATCGTAAGTAAGGATGGTTAGGATGGCCAATTCTGGCATTCCTAATTATTGTTACCAGACGGCACTGCTAAGGCTGGCGCCGTTAAAGGCCTTGGGTTATCTCTCTGACGTAACGATAGTTATGGTATACCAACACCCGACATTTTTGGTGCCATTGCTAATGATGGATTTATAGTCTATCTTTAGTAGTGATGCTAAGAAATGCCAACAGTAGTATGATTTAACTTGTCAAAAATTACCTTTGGCATGACAGTGACACTTGCTCCCAAGTCACACAGTGCATGCTCAAAGTGTTGTGTCCCGATGGAGCATTCAATTGTGGGCACCCGGGGTCGTTCTTCTTCTCTAGGAATTTATTCAAGATGACTGCATTCCTTTCAGTTAGTTTAATTACCTTAGTTTTCGGCAGCGGCTTCTTGTTGTTGAGGATGTCTCTCAGGTACTTGGCGTAGGTTGGAACCTACATTGCATCAAGTAACGGGATATTGACATATAATTGTCGAATTACCTCAACAAATTTGCCGAATTGTTCATCGGTCTTTTGAGTCCACGTCCAAGGGAATGGCATGAGTAGGTTTGTATCGTAGAACTCATATGGCGCCACTTTCCCATTGAACTTGGTACTTTCGTCTATTGATGGAAGCTCTACTTCTTCTACCTCTTCTTCTTCATCCTGCTCATCCTTCCTTGCCGGTTTCTTTGTCATGATAGGATATGGTGGATCACGAGTGGTCTTACCCCCTCTCATGGTCACCGCATTTGAGGAATAACAAGAATTAATAGAAGCAGCAATTTGAGTCATCCGGGACTCTAAGACCTTGTTAAAGTTCTATTGATCCTTAACAGTAGAAGCTAGAGAGTCCATTTTAGAAGTTAATAATTCAAGAGTCTTGTCATTAGCTAACAACATTTTATTTATGCCTTCATTAATTTTAGCTTGATTAACAACAAGATCTCTAAGTGTAGGCCAGCTAGAGATTTTGAAAATTACCTTGGCCTTGGAAGCGTGGAGTCGGTCTGCTTTGTTGTGGTTGTGCATTGTTGAATGCGGAAACGACCTCTGGAATTTCTTCCTGCACCTCGCACCTTTGGATTGCTTCAACGACACGTGGTGAGGTGTATTGTTGGATGGCCTCTCGATCTTTCTTGAAGTTGGATGTTTCTTCCATTTTCTTCATCAAGAGTTCCATCTTTTGAGAGATGGCTTTCACCTCCTCAATGGTGTGGGTGCCTCTTTTCTTGGGTTTAGGACGTTCATCATTCCAGTCTTGATTTGTCACAATGTTCTCCAATGAGCTTCTTTGCTTGTGCGACATTGAGGGATGTGAATGATCCTCTTGCAGCAGCATCAAGGTGACTATGGGCGTCTGGTGTTAGCCCATGGTAGAAACCTTGGATCAGGAGCCATTCCTTGATTCCATGATGAGGACATTCCCAAATGTACTCCTGGAGACGTTCCCATGCTTCAGGAATGGTCTCTTCTGCCTTCTGACGGAAGCTGGAAATTCTTGCCCGCAGAGCTGATGTTTTGCTCATTGGGAAGAACTTGTTGAGGAATGTTGTAGCACACTTGCTCCATCTGTTAACATCATCAGGGAGAGCATAGAACCATTGCTTTGCTTTCCCAAGCAGAGATAATGGGAATAAGCGACGGCGGATGACTCCCGTTGTGACTCCTTTGATAGCGATGGTGCTACGCACTTCCAGAAAGTTCTGAAGGTGTGTGTTTGCATCCTCGTGTGTTATCCCACTGAATGTATTAGCTTGCACCATAAGAGTTAGCGATGGCTAGATCTCAAAGTTGATATCTCCAATCTCCGCTTGCGGTTCCAAAGAGATATGGGTCGCAGAGGGAGATGAGAAGTTGGCGATGGGTTGGTTGACAATCGACATCGTGATTCTTGGTGCTGAGCTTCCTTCCTTAAGTTCAAGTGTGAGCTGGATCTCTGACGGTGGACTAGACGAAGTCTAGAATTCCTTCGAGATCTCTCTGAATTGGCTAATGCGGTTGCCTTGAACTGTAAATCACACATATACTACCTGGTTTCACAATGAAGAGTAACACAGGTAGGGGTAAACTGCCTACAACTAGTTGATTCTAAGTTGATGATATTTTTACCAGATTCGTTCCTGCTACAAATTTCTAGGCTATGCTTTCACTGGCAACGGTGCCAGAAATGCTTGTTGGCAAATCTTAACGCACACCAGCTAGAGTAAGATGTGACAAGTATCTAAAAATGGTGGCGCCTAACTAGCACTGCTTAAATGCAAGCCTGAGCTGTTACTAGGATAGGTTGTCAGGCTACCTTGAGCAACGGCTCCAGAAATGCTAAGCAACGCTAAGCTCTAGAGATGACGCAAGATGTACCAGGGGTAACTCCTCAAGCGCACAGATACCGATGTAGCACTTTGACCGTGGTGAGCATCCGCGGTGTCGTAATTTATAGTTCGTCCAAGGGAAAGCGTGCTAGAGGAGATAGCAAGGAAGGGAAATCCTATCTCAGCTAGGATCAACTAAGGTAGTGAGGTCACAAAGACGTAGAGGAAAGTTGATGTGGTTCTGGATAACTCTAAGATAACTAGTGTAGTGTAGCTAGGTGAGAGGACAATAAGTGAGAAAAGACTCCTATGACTCTAACTTTACTCCTGTGGACCAATATAGTCTAGTAGCGGACACACACTAATGTCTCTAACTTAATTGCTTGTTTACTGGAAGTTGACTGCAATAGGAGGACGAAACTCCTATCCAAGCAGACTCGTTTCTTATGGGTGCCTACTGTTGATGCAAAAGCTAGATCTGCAAACACAAAGGGCTAATACCCGATTTAAACGTTAAGGCGTGCCAGCCGATTTGACCTTACTATCGGCAAAGGTGATAACTCGAATACTTTGGTCCTGACAACAGCGATGCGCCCGGATGCCACGGCCAAGAGGTATTCACGCGGAACTTGAGAACACGCCGAGCTTAAGTCGACGAATTCTTAAGAACTCGTAGTAAAAAGGAAAAAGTATGACGAAGTCATCGAAATAGTAGATGCTGGAATATGAGTAAAAACTGGTGTTTGATTGATTGATAGATGTCCCGATTACAAGGCCCTTGGGTCTATATTTATACCCTGCTCATAGAGCTACAACCAGACACGACCAGAATTCGAATTCCAAATTTAAACAGAATCCGAGTACAAAATGATTTAAATAATTAAGGAAAACATAAAACCATCCTGCCGTGACAAACTGGGATACCGCCATAGACCAGCTGGCAACTTCCAAGTCTTCTTTCCACGTCATCGGCAAAACTCTCCATCGGCAACGGTTAATACTAGCCATCGGCATAAACACATCACCACCCATGGACTTAGCCACATTCAACTGTCTCCTCATCGGCAGCCATCCTCATTGGCAACTTTCCTACAAACCAGTTACCATTACCCTGTCTTGCCGATCCACACTCCACCAAACCTGGATACGTGTCCAAAAACGGTGTCAACACATGCCCCCAATTTTGGAGTATAAAACCATTAATGATTCGAAATTCTCTGCAGTAATGATGCCTTTCCGCAATTAATTCTCCCAATCTGGTAACCGACAGCTTTAATCCAAACAACCCTAGTTTGATTCTTCCGCAGATCCCTCGAAATCCTCAACCTCCCAAACAGACATTTCCACTTTAGTCGTGCATCGGCAATGTTACCGTTACAGAGACCTGCCGATGATCTGATCAGGACGTTCTGTTCAGTAAAGTATCTTATCCTCCAAAACGGATATTCTGTCCATCGGCAATATGACTGTTACAAGGTGCTGCCGATGGACCGACCAGGAAATCTCGCACAGTAAAATATCTCCAGATCACGACCGCTTCCCGTCAAATCACCTGCGCAATCCCTTGATTACCGTGCGAACAGTTACCATATCTTCCTGAGTATCCTCGGATTTCACGGATACAGCGAAGTGATAAGTCAGATTTACCCTTACCCATTTTGTCCTATAAATAGTTCCTTCTCGGGTACTCCTTCTCTATCGCATCATTCCACAGTTCCAACTCCACCTTCCTGGCGGCGGCGCAGTTCGAGAGCTCCAAGAACTCCAACGAAGCCCTTCCTTCACCAACCTCGAAGCCTTCGATCATCCTTTTTGTGAGGAGATGGCCATCAACTTCATCGTTCCCGAGGTTAGTTCTTCATCCTATTTCTTGTTCCTTTACCACATCCATGTTTATTCGCGATTTATTTCACTGAACATCCCTCTTTTTCTTCTTTTGTTCTTCTTTTTATACCCAAAACCATTAGGATCTATCCAACAAAATTGTCATCCCCACCGATCAGCCACACCTCCAATGTCTTGGTCCGTTAGGAAATCCAGATCCCACCGACCTCATTAACGAAGAAACAAATAGAATCCCGTTTAGAGCCGAGAATTTTTCTCTGGATCTGTGGAAGGATACTTTCCGTTCCTGGCCCAGTCCTACCGTGGGATGGAAGGATTGGTTCTTGAGGGTCAGCCACTCAAACGAAGTCCAGTGGGGTGAGAGAAAACTAGACCAATGCATCAGGTTGTCCATTGCCGATATGCATAGGAATGAGTCACTGTTGATAGCTGCATCATATTTCTGGTCAGACACACTCAATGCCTTTGTCTTCGGCCACGACCCTGCTTCCCCTACACTTGCCGATGTAGTTATGCTCACCGGCCTAGATGTATCTTATGCCGATAGCACTCACTTTTTCGACATCAAACCCAGTGCTAAGGTAGAAACTCGTGCCATCGGCGGTTGGTCTGGGTACATTCAAAAATACAGACGAACAGGCCCTGTCAACATAAAAGAACAGACCAGCTTCCTGAACATGTGTCTGGACAAATTTGTGTTTTGCGGCTGATCGGCAGGACAACCTTCCGTCTACCTAGCAGCAGCAGAAAGATTAGCCAATGGTGGCCGATTTCCCCTCGGTCGATACCTACTTGGCGCGGCCTACCACCTCCTTCATCAAGTGACCAGGAAACTCCTACTCGGCCAGCCCATCAGCAACTTGGGGGGCCCTGGTGGTTTATCAACATGTGGCTCAGCCTCCACATGCACAAGCGCCTCGAGTTTAACCTCTTCGCACAACGCTTTCCTAGGGATATAGCCGAGGACTATGAACTGGATGAAGAAGAATCGGCAACTCGCCCTCCTCTAAATTTTGGTGAGGCCGCCATAGTTCTGCCCGGTACAGGGGGCAATGTAGATCAAGTTAGCCGATTCTTCCAAACCCTGTATGAAGGCCTGACCAGAGAACAACGAGCATGGATGCCTTATGAAGATCCAGACAACATGTTTCCTTTGGTTTTCCATCCGTTTAACGATGCTCTTAACAAGGACCATGAAGTGATGATGGCACTAATCACCCCCAGAGCTATACCAGTAAACTTCTTCGGCAGTGGGAAAACCTCCAACCAAACCTATGAGTTTTACAACCCATCGGCACTAGCCCGTCAACTAGCTTTCGGCCAGCTGCCGATTGCACTCTGTTATGCCGATGTGATAAAACCCAGGGAAGCCATCACTATCCTGCTCGAGTGGATCCGAGTAGCCCAGCTGTCCCCGAATGCCGATACAGATGCAGATCTGTCAGAGTGGGTTCCAGCCCTCTTCATTACCCAGGCGTACAAGCAATGGTGGGAGGAGTGGAAGGAACATTTGTTCTGCAGATCGGCCCTCACGTACCACGGCATGATCGATCCTCAGTACAAAGTCCCCGATGACACCGTAAGTACCTCCAAACTGCTGCTCTAATCTTTTTATCCACATTTCATCGGTAACTTACTTTCTGGGTTATGTTGCAGGTAGACGACACTCCCCCATCGGTCAGTAGGAGCGGCGAGCCGATTGATCTGTTCCCATCACGTCCGATCTCCTCCATCGGCAACAATGCTCCTACCTTGGCTGCCATAATGCATCGGGGTGTACGCCTCAAGAAAGTCACCACCAAGCGTACAAAGACATCCCCATCAGTGGCTGCTTCCACCTTAGCACAGGCCTTCAAGGTAATTGTTAAACCTATTCATACCGATTTCACTTCTGCATCTGTTATACTTGTACTCACAAATTTTCCTCTCTGTACCAGCATACCAGCGCATCGGCAAAGACCAGAAGCAAAAGTGCCGATGCCCCCCAGTCCAGTCAACTGAAGAGAAAGGGTGCCAAGAACACCAGAGCACAAGCAAAGCGCCAAAGAGTAGCAACGCCTTCTCCTCCCCCGGTATCTCCAATCCCAGTGGAATCTTCTCCTTCCTCTCCAGAAGCCCAAATGCAACAAGCACCATCTCCCCCTCAGCTGCAAGAAGTACCCCAAGTGGAAGAACTCCAACCAGTAGAGCCCCAGCCTGAAGTACCTCAGCCGGAAGACACATCGGCTGATGTGAGTGAGCAGACTACCGATCCAGCAGGCTCAATCATAGCATCGGTAGTTTCCTCAATCTAGATGAGCACCGCACCTCCTAAAGGTAATACATCTTTACGAAGCCATTGCCGATGAATCCTACTTTCCTGTTCTCATAATTCCTTCTGCCAATTTTCAGCTGACATAGTCCCATCGGCAACCCCGACCATCAGCCTATAGCGCCATCGGTATCTTCCAGTCAAAGGCGAGAGATTGACTTGAAGCAAGTAAGCCATCCAATCTCCATCAATATTATTTGTCAATGCTTGACCATGGAATGACTCACTTCACTTCTCTTTCAGGAACAAGACTCTCCCGACAGCCTGTTCTCCTTTGCCATTGACATCTCCAAAGATGAGGGTGAGGAAGTAAGTTCCAACCGGGCAGTTGGGATTACATCAGCAGAGATCAGGGCGAAGCTGGAAGAACTATCGGCTCTCCTCCATCAAGACACGGCCCAACTAGTTGATGACTCTGATCTGGCCAAGGCTTTATTCAAGACCCTGAGAGGTCAAATTCCTGCCGATGTTGAAGAAGTTCTCTTCCAGGCTGCACATCTGGAGAGCCGTCAGCTGCAGTACCAGAGAGCTGCCCAGCGCCTTGCCGACAGAGCGGCTCATGCCCAACTGTCTGAGGAGATGATGAAGGTGAAACTCCTTGCCGATGAGAAGCACAAAGACATCGGCATCTTAAAGTCCTCAGGAGATGCTCTGAAGCACAAGATCTCTGATCTATCGTCCAAAAGAGAGGCCCTACTGGCAGAACTCAAGCAAGTAGAGGATGCCTTATCCCAAGCCCGACAAGAAGAAAGCCAACTGCCAGAGACAATCAAGCTTCTTGAGCAAGAACGAAATGTCCATGGTCGTAAAGCAATGCAGTTGAAGCCGGTAGAAGGTTCTGCCGATGAAGATGTCAAAGAGATAGAAGCAGCCAACCAAATCCGCCTGCGTGCCATATCGGCCATCCAGGCGCTGCTAAACATGTGAGCTCTTCATTGGCAACATACTCGCCTCTCTCTGCTTTCCAGCTTTCTTGATATTTGGTCTAGCCGATAGGACTGTTATCGGCACCCTTTAAAACACTGAGTTTTACCCCCAGATACATTTTGATCCAGCCGATAGGAATGTTATCGGCACTTAACTTTCATGCATCGACCCATATGCTGGGGTAATACTTCTTTAGATATTTGCCATTTAATGCTCTGGGAAACTCAACTCCTTCGAGAGTTTCTAAAATATAAGCATTACCAGGAGCCGATCGACTTATCCGATAGGGACCCTCCCAATTGGGAGACCACTTCCCAAACTTTGAACTTTTAGTCCCGATCGGCAAGATTAACTTCCATACTAAGTCTCCATCGGCAAACTCCTTAGCTTTTACCTTCTTATCATACCATCTGGCAACTCCCTTCTTATTCTCTTCTATACTCATCAAAGCCCTCAACCGATGCTCTGCTAGATCATCCAACTCGTCTGTCATCAAAGTAGCATAATCATCAGCAGTCAATTGATCTTGAAAAGATAGTAGCCTAGACCCAGTCTTAATTTCCCAAGGTAACACTGCATCATGTCCATACACCAGCTGATAGGGTGAAACCTTGGTCGATCCATGACAAGCCATTCGGTACGACCATAGAGCTTCGTTTAACAAAGTGTGCCACCTCTTAGGATTTTCTTCATTTTTTTGTTTAATAAGCTTGATAATCCCCTTGTTAGATGCCTCGGCCTGCCCATTAGCTTGAGCATAGTAAGGAGAAGAGTTTAATACTTTAATTCCCATACCGATTGCAAATTCATCAAACTCCCCCGATGTGAACATAGTACCCTAATCGGTACTGATGGTTTGAGGAATTCCAAATCGGTAGATAATATGCTCTTTCACAAAATCAATCATATTGGCTGATGTAACTTTCTTCAAAGGAATAGCTTCAACCCACTTAGTGAAATAATCGGTGGCAACCAAGATGAACTTATGCCCCTTGCTAGACGGCGGATAAATCTGGCCGATCAAGTCAATAGCCCACCCTCGGAACGGCCAAGGCTTAATAATAGGATTCATAGCCGATGCAGGCGCCCTTTGAATATTGCCAAACTTCTGACATCCTTGACACCCTTTGAAATATTTAAAGCAATCCTCGAGTATGGTCGGCCAATAATACCCATTTCTCCTAATCATCCACTTCATCTTAAAAGCCGACTGGTGTGCACCACACACTCCCTCATGGATCTCTCCCATCAAACTTCTAGCCTCATCATCGCCTAAACATCTGAGAAGAATCCCATCAATAGTTCGGTAATACAACTCATCTCCGAGGAGCACATACTTGGTGGCTTGAAACCGAACACGCCTCTCAACTTTCTTGGATGGATCCTTCAAATAATCAATGATCTCTTTCCTCCAATCATCGAGACCGATTGCCATTATTGCATTAATCATAGGCTGATATCCCGAGGCATGCTGAGCCAACCGATTGGCCTCTTCATTATGCAATCGAGGAACATGCTCTAATCGGAAATCCCTGAATTCCTTTAACAGCTGCATACTCCTTTCATGGTATGTTATCAAGACTTCCCTTCGGCACTCATAATTTTCAACCAACTGATTTATAACCAACATAGAATCCCCAAAGACTTCAACAGCATCAGCATGAATTTCCCGCAGCAACTCCAACCCCTTTATTAGGGCTTGATACTCAGCCTGATTGTTTGTCGATGTGGCAACAATCAGCAAGGAGAACTCATATTTCCTTCCCCAAGGGGAAATTAACACTATGCCGATTCCTACGCCCCGGTCACACATGGATCCATCAAAGAAGAGCGTCCAAGGTACAATCTCCAAGGTCCCCACTATACCACAATGCTGGGTCACAAAATCGGCCATAACCTGTCCTTTAACTGCTTTAGCTGATTCGTACCGCAGATCGAATTCTGACAATGCCAAAATCCACTTACCGATCCTACCACTCATGGTCGGCATAGATAACATGTATCGGATGACATCATCTTTGCAAATAACAGTGCATTCGGCTGACAGCAAATAATGCCTTAACTTAATACAGGAGAAGTACAAGCATAAGCACAGCTTCTCAATAGCCGAATACCTGGTCTCAGCATCAATCAACCTCCTGCTTAAGTAATAAATCACACGCTCTTTCCCTTCAAATTCTTGAATTAAAGCCAAACCGATGACCATCCCATCGGTAGACAAATACAATCTGAAGGGCTTCCCTTGCTGAGGTGTTATCAGAACCGGAGGATTTACCAAATAATTCTTGATTTCATCTAAAGCCGACTATTGCTCTTTCCCCCAAACAAACTCTTGATTGGCTTTTAGCTTAAGAAGAGGACTGAAAGCACGAATTTTACCAGACAAGTTAGATATAAATCTCCTGATAAAATTTACCTTGCCGATCAAGGACTGGAGCTCAGTCTTGTTGGTAGGGGCAACTATTTTGTTAATAGCATCAATGGATCTTCGACTGATTTCAATCCCCCTTTGATGCACCATGAAACCAATAAATTGTCCTGCTGATACACCAAATGCACACTTATTAGGATTCATTTTCAAACCATGCTTCCTTGTGCACTCCAACACCTTTCGTAGATCGGCAAGATGCTTTGTGAAGTCTCCAGACTTAACCACCACATCATCAATATAAATTTCCACCAGCTTGCCGATGAACTCATGAAATATAAAATTCATAGCCCTCTGATAAGTGGCACCAGCATTTTTCAAACCAAAGGTCATGACTATCCATTCAAATAACCCAACATGACCAGGACACCTAAACACTGTCTTCGAAATATCCTCTTCAGCCATGAATATTTGATTGTACCCTGCATTGCCATCCATAAAGCTGATAATCCGATGCCCAGCTGCAGCATCAACTAGCAGATCGGCAACTGGCATTGGGTAGCCATCCATCGGTGTAGCTTTATTGAGATTCCTGAAATCAATGCAAACCCGAAGCTTCCCATTTTTCTTGTAGACTGGAACCACATTGGAAATCCATTCGGCGTACCGACACTGCCGAATAAACTTAGCTTCAATAAGTTTGGTTATTTCAGCCTTAATATCAGGAAGAATATTAGGGTTACATCGGCGAGCTGGTTGTTGATGTGGCCGAAATCCGGACTTGGTAGGCAACCGATGTTCAACAATCGATCGGTGTAAACCAGACATCTCAGTATAATCCCAAGCAAAGCAATCTTTATATTCCTTTAACAAATCAGTTAACTGCTGCTTACACTCAGGTCTAACTTAGCACTAATAAAAGTAGGTCTAGGTTTATCACCACTACCTATATCTACTTCTACCAAATCATCGGCCGATGTGAATCCTTGGCCTAATTTTCCATCATCGGTGAACCTATCCATTAAAAACCTTCATCAGAACCGACTGCTTGGATCGGTGGAATCTCATAATTGGCAACCTTGAGAAAATCCTTCTCCCAAACTTCGCCTGAAATGCACCTAGTCCTCTCGTAAGTATCTGCCTCTACCGATGCGATGACATAAGAAGAATCTCCAGGGACAATTTCAATCTTGTCACCTACCCACTAGACCAAGCACTGGTGCATTGTAGACGGGATGCAACAATTGGCATGAATCCAATCTCTCCCCAGCAGCAAGTTATAAGCACCTTTTCCATTGATCACAAAGAAGGTTGTCGGCAAGGTTTTGCTGCCGATGGTCAACTCAACACATATTGCCCCCTTAACCGGAGACACATTGCCCTCGAAGTTTTTGAGCATCATATCGGTCTTGGTCAAATCCTGATCCCCTTTTCCAAGTTTCCGATACACTGCATATGGCATGATATTGATGGCAGCCCCACCATCAATCAAAATCTTGGTCATCGGCTGACCATCCACTCTTCCTTTAACAAACAGAGCCTTAAGATGTTGCCTCTCATCATCGGCAGGCTTCTCGAAGATGGCTGTCATCGGATCTAGAGCCAACTGGGCTATCTGGTCAGAAAACTCCAACTCATCATCACTGGACGGCGCAAGAAACTCCATCGGCAACATGAATACCATGTTGACATCTGCCGATGGGCCTTTTCCCTTAGGATCTGACTGTTGTTGATCCCCAGACTGACCAGAGCTCTCGCCCTTGTTCAACTCTTCTCGTCTTTCACGCTGCAGCCTCCTTTTCTGGGTCCTAGTCAACCCCTCTGGACACCATGGAGGGAGTTGCTGCTGCTTCACCGACGGGCGAAGATTTTCTCTAGACTCAATCCGATGAGTGTTGGCATCCCTGCAAAATATGAATTCATCGAGAACCCGAGCATTAGCCATCTCTTCAAGTTCTTCCTAGTTCCTGGGAAAATACTCAACACGATCGCCGATCCTGTCGTGCACACTGAGCCTGCCCCCTAGCCGATCGTGAACGGATTCTCTTCCTCGAATCGGCCCATTGAATCGGCGATCATCATTGTGATAGCGCCGATCGGATCTATCGTACCGATCATAACCACTGCACTCAGGACAATCTCGGACAGTAGGAAGTTTGATGTTTTCCTCCCAACAATGGATGAAGAACAGACAATTCCAGTGATCCCTATGCCGATTCCACTCTTGTCGGCGTCTTTCATCCTCCCGATGGTATTCTTCCTGCCGGCGCCGATACCGGTCCTCACGTTGCTGCCAAGTTTCCCAAGGCCTTCTGTGAGTTATCACAATACCAGATCGGGGAGGCCTCGCCAAGTTAGTTCCCTCCTGGATCAAGCCTTTTCCTTTCGCATCGGCAGTAGTGATCTGATGTTGAGGATCCACAGATGCATTTCTTTCAGCTGCTTCTGATGTTAAGACCTTGGCTTTTCCCTTAGCATCCAGCATGTTTGTTGGGAAAGGGTGCTGGTCAATCTTCATCGGCTTCTGAGTTTTGGAGCTGTCAAATTTGATCCTCCCAGATTCTATAGCCGATTGCAGTTGCTGCATAAAGACTTTGCATTCGTTGGTGCTGTGAGAAGTCGCATTGTGCCATTTACAGTACTTCATCTTTTTCAATTCTTCAGCCGATGGGATTACATGATTGGGTGACAGTTTTATCTGACCTTCCTGATGTAGAAAATCAAATATCCTATCGGCCTTGGTGATGTCAAATGCGAATTTCTCTGGCTCTTTATGCCCAATGGGGCAAGACATCGGCTTCTTGTTTTTCACCCACTCTGCCAAGCCGATGACTGGTTTCTCATCAGAGTCCGAGCTTGCTGCTTCATCTACAAATGATACCTTCTTGTTCCATGCTCTCTTAGGCTCGAAAGGCTTGATATCTTGATCAGGAATTCTCTGCACTAAATGACTTAAGCTTTCAAACTCTTGAGATGCATACTTGTCCCTGATATGTGGCAACAAACCCTGGAAAGCCAAATTGGCTAACTGCCGATCATCCAGAACCAGGCTATAGCACTTGTTCTTGACTTCCCGTATCCTCTGTACGAAACTCTCAACCGATTTATCATTGCGTTGCTTTAATTTGACCAAATCGGTGATCTTCTTCTCATGGACACTAGAAAAGAAGTATTTATGGAATTGCTTCTCTAGATCGGCCCAAGTAATCACTGAGTTGGGAGGTAATGATATAAACCAGGTAAATGCCGATCCAGACAATGATGACGAGAACAACCGGACCCTTAACTCGTCCCGATTAGCAGCTTCTCCACATTGGATAATGAACTTGTTGACATGCTCCATAGTCGATGTATCATCCTGCCCAGAAAATTTAGTAAAATCCGGCACTTTGTACCGATTTGGAAGCGGGATTAAATTATACGCAGGAGGATACGGTGTCCGATAAGAGTAAGTGTTGACTTTGGGTTTTATCCCAAATTGGTCTCTCATTACTTCAGCGATCTTATCGGCCTAATAAGCATCGGCGTCTTGCCGATGGGGCGGTTGCGGATCTGGCACCTGTTGATAAGCCTCCATGTGTCTGTGCGGTGCGCGATCTGCATGGAATATTGGGTTAACCATTTGGCCACCCATCTGCTGACCACCAAACTGTTGCCCGCCAATCTGCTGTCCGCCGACCTGCTGCCCAAGATTCATTGGCTGGTTGGGCATTCCCAGATTCTGGAACCCGGGGTAGATCTGGCCTTGCTGAAATCCGGTAGTCTGATGATTCTGTTGGGGCGTTTGCGAAAAGACTTGCTGCCCAAGCCATCCACTATTAGCATTCATCGGCGTAGGGCCTGCCGATGACTGGTAATTGGGTATCATCGAATTGACATACCCTGTTGAGTCACAAACCTCTGTTGCACCAGCATTGAATCTGCCGATGCATTAGGCATCTGGAAAGTTGGAGCTTGAGAATTCCCAGTGTAAGGTCTTGCAGTAGTAGTTGTAGTAAACTGAGGACTCTGATTCATCGGCATGTTTGGAGGTGCCGATGTCATAGGAGCCTTGCCTCTCATATCAGCTGGTTGAGATGTGCCAGGTGTCCTCAGTGAGTATTCCAGAGGCATACCAAAACCCCACCAATTAGGAGGAGGAACTGGTCCTGACATTGCTGATGCCAATAGATCTGTAGTAAGCTTAATCTGCTCATCTGAAGACGGTGGATTAGTCGTCATCAGTGTAGACTGTGCATTAGTGACTCTCAACGTGCTTGGGGGAACAGTAGTCTGGGTACCCGCAGCGGCCGTAGCAGCCGATGGGGCTGTGACCACCGGTGATCCTGGCTCATGATGAGAAGGGCCCACATAATCTGGTGGCAACTGTCCTTCCTTGAAAGTTCTAGCCACGGCATTGAAAACCATATTGGACAGTACACCAGCTTGGTTGATCAAAGCACGATTGATAGCATTATCAACCATATCTTGAAGTTTCCCAGGATTGGCTTCAAAAGTAACCTACCGAGGCATCGGCAGCGCGTCCTTCTAGATTACCTCGCCGCTCCTGTTCATGCTGAAGGATCTCAAGCATTGCTACTTGTAATCCTCCATGGCTTTAGCAATAGCTTGCTTCTGCTCATCCTTGAGATTGGCTTCCGTCACAGGGATGACGTTCTCCTGATCAAACTCAGTAGTCGACATGTTGATATTGAATCAAGTCCCACTGGGCGTGCCAAAAGAAGTGTTGATGCAAAAGCTAGATCTGCAAACACAAAGGGCTAATACCCGATTTAAACGTTAAGGCGTGCCAGCCGATTTGACCTTACTATCGGCAAAGGTGATAACTTGAATACTTTGGTCCTGACAACAGCAATGCGCCCGGATGCCACGGCCAAGAGGTATTCACGTGGAACTTGACAACACGCCGAGCTTAAGTCGACAAATTCTTAAGAACTCGTAGTAAAAAGGAAAAAGTATGACGAAGTCGTCGAAATAGTAGATGTTGGAATATGAGTAAAAACTGGTGTTTGATTGATTGATAGATGTCCCGATTACAAGGCCCTTGGGTCTATATTTATACCCTGCTCATAGAGCTACAACCAGACACGACCAGAATTTGAATTCCAAATTTAAACAGAGTCTGAGTACAAAACGATTTAAATAATTAAGGAAAACATAAAACCATCCTGCCGTGACAAACTGGGATACCGCCATAGACCAGCTGGCAACTTCCAAGTCTTCTTTCCACGTCATCGGCAAAATTCCCCATCGGCAACGGTTAATACTAGCCATCGGCATAAACACATCACCACCCATGGACTTAGCCACATTCAACTGTCTCCTCATCGGCAGCCATCCTCAATGGCAACTTTCCTGCAAACCAGTTACCATTACCCTGTCTTGCCGATCCACACTCCACCAATCTGGATACGTGTCCAAAAACGGTGTCAACACCTACAGACCGTACCTGACGTGAATAGAACCTACTGGGAAGCAGAGGCGTGTCATGCTTCGCCGCCGCACGCTATCACGTTGATACGATGGTATTCAAGGGCAGGATTTAGCCTAAGCACCACGCTTATGCTAACTCCTACTACTCAAACTAAGTATACGACCTAGTCCAAGCATCGTGTTACCGGCAGAGAAAACAACCCAAGCACCTAAGACTAACTTAGCTAGTATATAACTACTACAAGACAGACTAGAACACTACTGTTGACGGTACTTTCACTATGGTTTTTGACCACTAAAACCATCAACAAAGGTTATGTTTTGGGCATAACACTAAGCAACTAAGAAGTTACATAGGTACAATTCAATTGGTTCTACATGTACATGTCATTATTTGGATGCAGGTGCAAACACCACTAATCAAGCCTGATCAAGCTCAAATGAAGCAAACATGTCAAGAACCAAAACCACCACATAACAACAAAACATTGAAGATGACAAGTGGGGATAACATGTGGAGCAAGGTGGTGGGCCAACCCCCCAAAGTGTAGGTCGGTCGACCTACATTTGGTGGGACCCCACCTGGCCCACACTCCCATCGACATCAGCATCTTCTAGAAGGTTGGTGGGGCCCACATAGAGGCAATAGGTCGGTTGACCGACCTGTCATGTGGGCCCACCTTGAGTCGGTTCACTCCCACCGACATCACCATGATGAACATGTGATGGAAATTCCCAACCATTGATCATATGGCGGTTCCAAGGTCGGTTTGATCCAACGGTGGAGAAGAAGGAGCACACGAATCGCTGACGTGGCGCTGGAGCAGCCCCTACTCCATCTCCCCCTATAAATACCCCCTTAGAGAGCCTAGTTAATTATGATGTATCTTAGGAAGAGCTACTCTTAGCTAAGTGTGAGAATAGAGGGAAGAGAGTGAGGAGTTCCCCGAGGAGGAGTCCCAGCTTGTCGGGAGTCTTCTTCCAGGAGCACCTCAGTGGATGCTTGTCTTCTAGAAAGTCTTCCATCTAGTTGCCTTTCATCTGAGTACTTCTAGTATTTACTTTTTGTCTTAGTTTTTTTAAGTATACAATCAGCCTATCTGGCACATTGCTTTGCGTTGTGTGAAGTGCTCGAAACCTTAGCTAGGTCTAGAGTAGTAGAATTAGTGTAGACATGGTGTCTAGACTAAGTCTGCCCTTGTGGACTTCTTGTCGCACCTGAAGAACGCCAGAAGCGAAGCGTGACAGGCCTCTACTGGACATTAGGAGTTCTCTTCAGTGTGTTGTTAGGAAAGTTGCAAATAATAGTTGGCCTGCATGGTAGCTGCCTAGGGAAGTGTTTCGCCACACCTTTTTCACCTATCGGCCACAGCAGGAAGGGGGTTAACTCTCAAGTATACTTAAGATAGCTTAGCCATAAGTCAAATACTAGAAATACCTCTACCCAATCCTAAGCCCTTTGATCATCATCCGACGACTCAATTGGTCTAGTTAATCCACTTCTCGTTCCCCGTGGAAAATACGATACCAAGAATACTTCTGGTGAAGTGCTACATTGACACTACCAAATTTGATCCCTAATGCCACGCCTTTTTGCCGCAACGACACGATTTGGTTGCAAGAAGGGGTGTTAACGCAACCATTTCAAGTTATCGTTGCGATAGATTGGTTTTTTGCCACGCAATTTGTTTCGTGGTCATAATTACGGAGGTCGTTGCAAAAAGTACTTGATATTGCAACCAATTGTAGAATGGTTGCAACAATTGGTCACTCTTGCCACGACTTGTTTTCCATTGCGAGTACTTTTATTGGCGTTGCAAAATTTAGATGATATTGCAACTAATTACTTGATGGTTGCAACAACCTCTTCATTTTGCAACGAAAAAATTTTGTTGTATGCAAGTTGTTGCTAGTGTGGCAAAATAAATAAACATATTGCCACTACTATTTTTATCTTTGCAATATTAATATGATATTGCAACTACTTAGCTGATGGTTGCGACAGGCAATTGTTTTTGCAACGATTAAATTTTGTGGTATTTACTTAGTTGCGATACCCAAAGTTCAGGATAACAATGTTTAAAAAATAATTACAAAACATGCGCTATGTGTGTCTCGAACTTGAGACCTCATGGTTTAAATGATAGGAACATACCACTAGACCACTCGTACCTTTTTGTTTCAATGATAGCCCGAATACTATATATTAATTAATTATTCCTGAAATTGAACTAGATCTACTAGAGTCCTGTACGTATACGTCGAGACCGATGTTTTTCCTATCTATGTCGCGGTTTCGTTCTATGACGTCGCCCGTCTTTGGATCGGTCTTGCATCACGCTTCGTTCCTCTTCCCCGGCCCTTTGCCCTAGCGCGCGCTTTGCATCAGCGGCCGGCCACCGAAGGCTCGACGTCAACGGCGTCCATCTTCCCCTGGACTCGATCTAGCGTCGGCGCCTGGTGGTTCATCTTCTTGAACACGTCCAGCTAGGTCCCCGGCCGGGCTTGATCAACGACGAAGACAGTCCCTGCTCAATCATCAGCGGCGGCCTGGCTAGCTGCAGCAACGACGTACAAGTAAGAGTTTGATCCATGATCACTTTGTATTGTATGCATGCATTGCCAGCATATATATTTTTGGATTTTTTGTAGATGCAACGTCAACATCTATATATGCATGCAACTATGTATGTTGATACATAAATTAATTTTGTTATTTATATTTTGTGTAAACACTCTGTACGTTTTCTTTGTTGGTTACCTTAGGAAATTGAAGTCGTCGTTGTTACATTTGGGAGATAAAATTCATGGCACATGATGATGATTATAGTTGGATGTTGTTGTCTCGGTCAACAGATGAGTGGGAAGCAAGGCTTGACAAATTTGTTGATAATATGTTTGAAGACATGTATGCATCAGAAAAAGCACTTTGTCCATGTTCAAAGTGTTGTGGAGTGGCGTACAAATCAAAATCTGAGGTTCACTTTCATTTGCTAAGTAAAGGGTTTGATGAGAATTTTGTGAAAGAGAAACGCAGTAGTATTCAATCTTGGGACAATGATATGGATGTGCATGTCGGCCCTAGTGATGATGCAGCAGCTGGTTGCAATCTTGTGTCTTCATTAATTAGGGGTTTGTCGAGTGATAAAAAAATGAAGAGCCTAATGATAGTGCCAAAAAATTTTATGCTTTGTTAAAAGATGCACAGGAAGAGTTGGGGTCAGGATCTCCACTTACCAAGTTGTCTTTCATGGTCAGGCTGTTTCAAATTAAGTGCATGGGTGGATGGAGTAACAATTCAACAGGGCAAGCACTTGAACTTTTCTCAGATGCGTACCCCCCGGACATAGTATCCCAAATACTTATGAGAAAGCATGGAAAATTATTCATGATCTTGGCCTGACGTACATTAAGATCCATGCTTGTGTAAATGACTGTGTTTTGTTTCGTGGGAAATTTGCTGATATGGACACATGTCCAACATGTGGTGAGAGTAGGTGGAAGAAGGACGACACAACAGATTGTGATGATGGCGATCCTAGTGAAAGTGGAGGAGCAAAGAAGAAGAAGCGCACTGCTTGCAAAATTCTAAGGTATTTTCTACTTACTCCTCGACTACAAAGATTATATATGTCTGAAGAAACATCATCATTGATGCGGTGCCACAAGGAAGAAAGGATCCATGATGGGAAAGTGCAGCACCCAGCAGACTCATTAGCATGGCAGCACGTGAACGCAAAGTATGAGGAATTTGATTCAGATCCACGTAATATTCGGTTGGGACTTGCATCTGATGGCTTCAATCCATTTGGAATGTTGAATGTTAATTACACTTGCTGGCCTGTGATTCTCATTCCTTATAACCTACCTCCTTGGTTGTGCTTGAAACAACCTTATTGGATGATGTCAATGTTGATTCCTGGGCCTAAATCTCCTGGACAGAACATTGATGTATATCTAGAGCCTCTGATCGATGAGCTCCGTGACCTGTGGAATAAAGGCATTGAAACATGGGATGCGAAGGAGAAGGAGAATTTTAATCTACGTGCAATTCTGCTATGGACAATTAATGATTTCCCAGCATATGTGATGTTATCTGGTTGGAGCACTAAAGGAAAGTTTGCATGTCCTTATTGTCACAGGCATACTGATTACTTATGGTTAAAATTTGGTTCAAAGCATTGTTACATGGGGCATCGTCGATTTTGCCCTTGAAGCACAAGTGGCAAAGGAACAAGGTGAGCTTCAATAACAAGGCCGAAACCAGGAAAGGTCCAGTGCCACTTAGTGGTGAGCAGGTGAAGCAAGATTATGAGAGTTTTGAACAAGTGATTTTTGGAAAGGATTCAAAAAAAAAGGAAGCAACGTGATGAAGACAATAGGTGGCACAATTGGAGGAAAAAGAGTATATTCTTTGAGCTCCCTTATTGGGAATCATAGCTGGTACGACATAATTTGGATGTCATGCATATTGAGAAGAACATATGTGAGAGCCTACTGGGGACATTGCTAGAGTTACCAGGTAAAAGCAAGGACAGTGTGAAGGCTAGACTTGATATGCAGCATTTGGGTATAAGGAAAGATCAGCATCCAGTGGTCGACAAAGGTAAGTACACCTTGCCTGCAGCGTTGTACTCTCTTAGCAAGGCTGACAAGGAAACTATATGCAAATTTTTGCATGGCGTCAAGTTCCCTGATGGTTATGCCGCCAACATTAGGAGATGTGTGGACATCAATGGATGCAAGCTTTCTGGACTTAAAACTCATGATCTTCATGTAATATTGCAAAAACTTTTGCCCTTAGTGGTGCGCAATATATTGCCTGAAGATGTGTTGATCCCAGTGATCGAGCTAAGTAGGTTCTTCAACTCATTATGTTCAAAGGAGTTGGAGTTGTCTGAACTTGAAAAACTGAGCACTTCGATCAGGGAGACTCTTTGTCGATTGGAGATGATTTTTCCACCATCTTTTTTTGACATTATGATGCACTTACCAGTTCATCTTGCTGAAGAAGCTAGACTTGGAGGCCCTGTATGCTACAGATGGATGTATCCAGTAGAGAGGTACCTTCGTTCTCTTAAAGGCTATGTCAGGAACAAAGCGATGCCTGAAGCTTCAATGGCAGAGGGGTATATTTCAGAGGAGTGCCTCACATTTTGCTCTCGCTTCTTCAAATATATTTCTACAAAGCTGAATCGGCCAGAGCGTCATGAAAGCGCCGCTTCTAGTGAACCACCATCTAGGTTAAGTGTATTTGCGAACCTTGACTATAGTAGGAGAGGTGGTACTCTGGAAGAAGTGTCTGATGTTGATATGTTGAAGATGAGGCATTACATATTAACCAACTGTGACGAAGTCACTCCATGGATAAAGTAAGTTATTTTTTATAATTAAATTTTTATGTGCTGGTCAATCCATATTTGTAATATTTATTTAAATAATGAAATATATTTTTCTATTTTTGTTGGACGAATTTTAGTATGCACATGGATGAGCTGAAGAAAACTAGCCCTGTTCATGTTGAAAAAAGACACAAGGACGAGTTGGTATCATGGTTTGAGCGTGAAGTGAGTATTATTTTAATATTTTCTTTGTTTAATTAGTTTGCATATGGTGCATTTATTAGTCCCTAATATATATTTAAAAATTGTGGTAATTGCAGATCAGCATGTTGCGTGCACGCGGCGAAATAGATGACATGATTTATTATCTATCTCGCGGTCCAGACCGCCGGTCTCGTGTGTTTACCAGGTGTTTAGCAAATGGCTTCTTTTTCAGGGCTTCATCAATAGAAAAATTCTTGACAACTCAGAATAGTGGAGTACTTGTGAAGGGCGATGCAAGTTCAGGAAACATGGACTGGTATGGCGTGCTTAGGAAAATCATCTACCTTGATTTTCATGGCCAGAAGGAAGTAATGTTGTTCCAATGTGACTGGTTTGATGTCCCTGCAGCAAGTACGAGCCGATCTAGAGGATATACTAAGGATCGGTTTGGTGTCGTCGAACTTGATATAACTCGGTTCCGGTATGCAGATGAACCTTACATCTTGAGCACACAAGCAGAACAAGTCTGTTATATGGACACTTGTACGAAATCAAATTGGTGCAGTGTTGTTAGAGTTCAACCTAGAAACTTGTTTGTCATGCCTGAAGAAGTTTCCGACGACAAGGTGGGCGAGATCGATTTGGACTCAGTTGTTGTTGGAGTCGAATATATGGATCTTCAACGGCTTAAGGAAGATGTGATAACTTGGAGTAGGAGTGGCGGACAAGGTGTTAGTGTTGATGCTTCTGTGATTCAACAGGCGCTTGCTACAGCAATGCCTGAACCTGAGGACGCTGACCTATTTTATGAAGACGAAGACCCAGATGACACTTACATTAATGATGGAGTCGTCCCTCCATTCATCAGTACGGGAGAAGATTCAGAAGATGATTTTTTTGTGTAAACCATAAGTTTTACTAAATATATGCATGAACTAAACATCTTCATTGTTTTAAATAATCTTGTTTGTCTACTTCTAGTATAGTCTTGAGATCATTCGCATGAAGGTATCACAGAATTAATAAATTAATTACAACTCATAGTCGAGCTCCAGCACACAACTTGGGCACATAATGATTTGAATCAGACAACTTAACAAACAGATATAAGCAATATTAAACATGACTAATATTAGTGGTTCCAAGCTAGAGAGTCACCATGATAGCTTGCCAACATAGTTCATAGCAGTTCTTCCTAGCAGACATAGATCATAGTTCACATGACAACTACCAGTCCACCACTGACATTTGTAGTGGCTGCATATCCACATACCAAAAGTCTCCCTACTCTCTAATCAGCACCTACTGCTCAGAGCAACCACTTGCATTATATTATTTATGCTACAGCAAAGGTCTTCCTACCAGACATCCAAGCAAAGGGGTTCCTACCAGACTTCACTTCTTCGGCTTGTACTTGGCCTTGATCTCGTCGTACAGGTCCACGAAGATGCCATTGATGTCCTTCTTTGCCTCCCTGGAGTAGGTAGCTGCATTGGCATCGACGCACGCCATGGCGTCGTTCTTGGCGCGCTTGAGAGCCCACTGCAGACCGTCCATGTGGGCTGGTCGGTGGTCCCGCAGGCAGTCGCAAGAGTTGTCTGTCACCCACGTGTAGGAAGACACGTCAGACATGTCTTCCTCAGAGAACTCTTCCTCAACAAAGACCTGGAGCTGCATCAAAAAGTAGAAAAAATAACAATTAGTATGAGTAATCAGAAACCATAATCCATAGTCCATAATATGCTGAAACCATAACAAAACATCAACTAAAATGCACCATAATCTGCTCTGCTGTCAACATGATCAGAGGAAATAGCAAATATATGTCACAAACAGGCACCAAATTCCAAGGAATATTGTTCTGATTATATATATAAGTTCTTATTATATAGTGTAATTATATATATCACCTAAATATCAAAATATAAGTGAATTTTCCCTAAGCATAGCTTTATTCAGCAACTTTGATGTGCAACTCCTGCAGCCAAGCCAAGCAACAAGATGTCGACTTACCTTCAGTTAATCAAATCATTATAAGGGCATAGATGAAGCCACATGCTAACAAATATTTTTGCCTGCCATAGATATCAAAAGGCAAGCTGACCCACATGCTGGAATATGTTTTGATTTAGGGTGGACTATTTTATCCCTCTCTTCATGATGTATCAGAGTTGACCACCACACACCAAGCATGCCATGTGAACTTGAATTGAATTTGGAGACAGATTGCAAGTGAAGACAGCTAATAAGGATAATGCACCAAACAGCTAGATCTACATGAACTCAGGAAATTCAATGCATGACAGCAAGTCAACAAACCAAAAAAAGTGGCATTTCAGCAATACAAAAAATTCTCCGTTCCTCTCAACCGAAGGTTAGGAAACCATTCCTTTTCTTTGCCAGTAACTCTACAAGAGGATTTTTTTGCCAAAGCAGAAAAGGGAGCAGAAAATATTTAAATGTGAACCTAGAAAAGAAACAGGACCTTTTCCACATTTGGTAGCCTTTTGATCCTGCATTACCTTTACCGTTAACCCCCAATCGTAATCATTCATCCTACCTATAGCAATCTGATAAAAAGTCAAGCAAAACTTGTTGCTTGCACTAAACAAACAGTTAGCTTATCAACCCATGAGCACCTTCCCAAACAACAAACAGTTTCCAAGATGTTTTGTTCTGTAACTTAAGTTGTTAGTAACATGCAAGGAAACCCAATGTTTTTAGACATAACATAATCCAAATTGAAACTTATTCTGCTTGTTTTTAGACATAACATAATCCAAATTGAAACATAATCCAAAAATTGCAAGCATGGTTCCAATGTAAATTGAAACTTATTCTAATCTCAATTGAAACTTATCCTCAGATCAGATTCACCAAAACCCTACTCATAACCCTAGTTAGATCAGATTAATTTAACCCTAGCCATAACATCACATTAACCCTAGCCGATTTAAACAAAACATCAATCATGCTTCAAATCTACATTTCATGGAGGGAGGGAGGAGCAAGGGTGGTACCTTGTTCTTCTGCTTCGACCCGGAGGCCCCCATGGCGATGCCCTTCTTCAAAGAGGCCTTCTTCTGCTTCGACCCAGCGGCCCCACTAGCAATGCCCTTCTTCGCCGGCGCCAGCTTGTTCTTGGACGCGGACGTCGCCTTATTCACCGAGGCCGAACCCCTCTTCCCAGTGAGCGGCGGCGCACCCGAGGCGCTCTTCTTCCCGGCGGCGGCGGCCCTCGTCCTTGTCACGACCGAAGAAGCCATCCTCTTCTCGCCGGCGGCGGCGTAGGTGCCCACCTTCTCAGTTGGAGCCGGCGCTCCCTCGGAGTCGGAGGAAGAGTAGACGAGGATGATCTGCTTGGGCGCGGCCGCGGCGCCCACCTCCATCTTCACACTCGCGAACTGACCGCGAGCGTTGCACGCTTGAGAGCGCGCGTTGAGGACGCGCTTGCTGCTAGCCATGGCGGACTCCATGGGCGCACCTCCCGTCGGATTCGCCTTCGCCTACGCCGCTGGGAATGGGGAACGATTGCTTTCCCGTAGTATTAGGGATTCGGCGGACGGGTAGGTGGGGGAATGGGGAACGATTGGTAAGTGGGCTGGCCCATTTAGTTGGTTCACTGGCTCGAGGGTGATGCGCAGTGCCCGCTTGTTTCAAGCCACCAGGAATAGCACCACCTCGCCAGTTCAGAGCCAGGGAACACAGCTTATAAGCTCAAGTGATACAACTAGTTCGATCTCCTTGTTACACAGACCATTTGAAACTACGTTGGGCCTGCTTGGGCCTGTGAACTTTGCTGGGCTCCCTTCTTCGGTCGGTTGAGCCTGGTGAGGTAACGGGCCCTATGCGGCCCAACCATATTTTTGTGTTATTTTTTAACACTTATAATTGCTAAATATTTTTTTTGTCTGCTTCAAATATCATTATGCATATTTAGTACTACTACTAATGCATACTACTACTAAACAATACTACTAGTACTCACTTGTACTATGCACTATATACTAGTACTACTACTCATCACTACTACTACTACTACTACTACTACTACTACTACTACTACTACTACTACTACTACTACTCATCACTACCACTACTACTACTACTACTCATCACTACCACTACTACTACTACTACTACCCATCACTACTACTACTACTACTACTACTACTACTACTACTACTACTACTACTACTACTACTACTACTACTACTACTACTACTACTACTACTACTACTACTACTCATCACTACTACTACTACTACTACTACTACTACTACTACTACTACTACTACTACTACTACTACTACTACTACTACTAGGACCGTCACCACCTCCACTACTCACTAATACTCATTACTACCACACAGGCACCATTACTAATTACTAATCAGTACTCACTAAATCTCATTACTAATCACTACAACTCACTAGTAGCACTACTATTCACTAGTAATCGCTACCACCACTACTAGTCACTACTAGTAGTACTTACTACTATCACTACTCACTAGCTAGTCCTACAACTACTCATTACTAAACACTACTATTAAACACTAGTCTACCACTGCCACATATAATTTTTACTTAATATTCACTAGTATAATTTTTACTTATTATTTGGAGATCATAATAATGTTACATGAATTTTTCATCTAAAAATTGGCCAATATAATAAATTCAGATGGATTTTTCCTCCCATCCCGCCATTTTTTTCATGATTTTTGGCTCATCCCGCCCAAAATCAGAGGGGGGAAACAAAAAAAAGAGCGCCATCAAAGTGCCGCCAACGCGCGGCCAAACAATTAGGCCCGCTAATCCCCCCCTTCTCCCAGAGATTAGATCGGATCCACATCCACAGAAACCGTCGCCCAGCCAAAAAAAACGCCGCCATCCAAGTACGCCGCCGCCGTCGCCTCCTGTCGAAGATCATGCCCCCGACGCCGCCTCTGTCCAGGAGGAGGGCCCCCACGTTGGCTCCGTCCAGGAGGTCCACGCCTCCTACAAGGAGGTCCAGGTCGCCGCCTCCGTCCAGGAAGACCAGGACGCCTTCTCCATCGTCCAAGAGGTCCAGGACGCCGTCTCCGTCCAAGAGGTCCACGACGCCGTCACCGCAGACGTCGCCTCGCTCCAACAGCAAGGCCACTGTTTTGGGCACCAAGCGTTACGCTGAAGCCGACCTCCTCGTAGTAGATGACGACGGGTCCTCCCAACCCTATACGAGCAATAGGTAAGTTGTTCTATTGCACTCTTGTTTTCAGAAATCTAATTCATCATTATTAGTACCAGGTTACATGGGGTCACTGCCACTATTATGTATGAGTGTTTCCATTAATCAGTAGTTACAATTTTAGTTCAGTTCAATTTTTTCCTTTTTCCTTTAGTACATACACTAGTACAATTGTATGGTACACAGTAATTCTATTTTGAGTTCAATTCAATTTCAAGTTAAGTTCAGAGGAACATATTTTTGATTTAGTTAAGTTCAGTGTCCATTACAATATATTTTAAGTTCATGTTTGTTTAGGATTGGCCTCAGTACTACAAATGAAATTTTTCTTGAGTAGCCTGTTATTAAGATTGCTCATTTACTAGTTATTATCCTCTGTATGCAGCGACACGGGTGAAGTTTGGACTCTTTTTGTGCATTGCAAGCATGGAATACCAGATAGGGATAGGGAGTATGTAATGTTCAAATTAGATAGGGCTCATATAAAAATGTCAACCTTAATAACTATTAAGGATCAGCTTGGGTTCTCTATCCGGGACTTCTTGTACTACAAGAAGCGATGTGGCATAGATGTAGCTAGTTTACATCCAATCGATTAAACACACTGAGAATATGATAGAAGACAATGAGAGTGAGAAGGAAATCAGATTAGTACTCTCACAGCAGGAAGAGACCTGCCAACAAGTGAGCATGACACCCCTCAAGCGACCACTGTAACATCCCCGATATTACGGTTACTAAAATTTGGATCATGGCATCATCAGCACTGCACTGCATAGTTGTTAAGCACACCTTGATGGATCAACTTAAAATGAGTTTAATTTGGTTGAATGTGCTTAGGGAATTAAAGTGTGATTATCTTGTATATTGATGCTTGAGTTGGTTGCTAAAACCCTAGGGTAAAGGTTTTCCGAAGGCTTAGGGGGGGAACCCTGATTTTTGAACCCTAGATTTGCCCCTTTTTGTGCAATTCAAAAACCAAGCCAAATTTGAGGATGAGTTCAAAAGCAAAGTTGTAGATCTTGTCAAGATGTACAACTTTGGTGTTTTGAGTTTTTGAAGTTTCAATATAAAATTCAAATTAATTTTGAAAATGCAGATTTCCAGAAAGTGTCCCCTTTTCTAATTTGAACCTCCAACTCAAAATCCATTTGGAATTTTGAAAAGTGGCCAACATGAAAGTTGTGGAGCTCAAAAAGTTGAACAACTTTCATGTTGGAAGTTTTTCAAGTTGTCATGAAAAAGCAAAAGTAATTTTGGAAATTCTGATCTGCCCGAATTCAAAAATTTGAATTTCTTTGAATTGAGTTTGAACTTCAAAACTGTTTGGCCAAATTAGCTAATTTCCAATCAGAATCAGCTCTGGACACCTAAATATATTTTGTAGCTTATAAATTTGTGCACAACTTTTGTTTTGATGGAAATTTGGCTTCAGTTCAAATTTTGGCCGAATTTTGCAAAGGGACAGAAAGGGCTGGATAAGGGCCAGCTACAGTGATCCGAAGAGGATCACCGGCCCCTGTCCAGCGCAGCCACCGCGCGAGCAGCGCCGCGCGCATGTGTGCAAGCACGCAGCTGCTTGCTGCCAGTGCCGCCAGGTGACGTGGAAACCCCGGGCTCGCTTCCTCCTCCCCTTTGAGCACCAGTGTGGGCGGCGCCGCGCGTTTTCCCGTTCCATGCCGAAGAATCCCGACGAGCCTCTCCCTCAAAATTGACCTGTCCATAGCATCCGCCACCTCCTTGCGAACCCAGCGCACCCCGGAGCTCACTTCCTACCCCACTCAATCGCCGGGGCTTCCCTGTTCTTCTCCAACTCCGGCCGAGACCGCCGCCGTGAGCCCTCTCCGTGGCCACGCCGTTCTCGAAGGTAGCACGCCATTGTAGCTGGTGTTCCTACCTCTCCTTGTCACTCTGATGCTCATGCGCTTGCTGCTTTGCCTTGGACGCGAGCAGGTTCACCGGAATAACTCCACCGAGCCAGAGCGCTCGCCCAACAACACCGCCTCCGTCGCCCACAACCTCGGCTACCTCCTCGGGCCTTGCAACGTGAGCACCGTACTTCTTAGCCCTCCCCGAACCTCCCTGATCTACTGGTTTACGCTCTACCGAGCCCTAGCGGCCGGTCCGCGGTCGGTCATGGCGGCCGTCTGCCAGTGATGCGGTTGAGGTAGAGAGAAGGCGGTAGAGCGCGAGTGAGTGGTAGCAATCGGTTCGCGAAGGTGAGGCGGTGCTGGTGCGCACGTGCGCGTGGGCCAAGACCCTCGCCAACGGCGGCCGGAGTCGTGGTCGAGCCGCCGTGCGTGGTAGAGAAGGAGCTGACGGGTGGGGCACCCCCGTCAGCGTCCCACACAGAGAAGGGAGAGGGCGGGGTCTGACGAACGGGACCCGCCCGGCAGCGCGCGCAGCGCCCGCGTGGGCCGTGCAGGAGTGGGCCGGCCTGCGGGTCGATTTCCGGCCGCTCGCTGCAGCGTTTTTCTTTTTCTTTTTAAGCAGTTTTTGATTTAGATTTGAATTTGTGTAATAAATCTTGTGTTGATCCAAAAATGATGGAAATTTTTGTGTAGATTCTCTGGAATTAGTAGAACCCAAGAAAAATACTAGATTTTATTTTCTGATAGTTTACCTGTGAATGAAAATTGCCTCTTTTGTTTAATAAATGAAACTTCTATGAATTTTAATAATTTATTTATATATCCAAAAATCACCAAAATTTGTAGGGAGTCTCTGAATATCATTCCCTGGCTCCGCACAAAATTTGGTGGCATTTGGATAATGTTTGAATAAAATATTATTAAACCCCTATTTAGTAATTAAATAATATTTCTAGAACAATTAAATAATAATTAGTTAATTGCTCAAAATTAGGATTTGAGTGATTTTGGGATTATGTGATGACCTGAGGTCATTAACTCTAATGACCTTTGGCATTTAATTATTGTTTGGTCTTCAAGCTTAATTACTGTCATTAATAATTAATTAAGAATTAATTAAGGTAAAAGGATTAATAATTAGTTAATTTAGGACAATTATGAATTAAGAAAAGCCCTATTTTACAGATGCAACCACTTGGGTAAAGACTCTAAGATGGTAAACAACTTTAATTATTGAGTAGTCTGTGTTGCACCAAGAAGGCAAGTTGTACTCGACTTAGTCCTTCTTGCATATTTGTCATACACATATCATGAGCATTCATCATTTTGCGTATAGTGCACGTGACCGAAGGAGCGACCGTTGAACCGAACCCCGAGGTCGGTGCTCCGTTCGAGGAAGTAGGATCCGAGACTTGGGAAGTCTCCGAGGGTCCCTCTCTACCCTGCAACCAAGGCAAGCCCCGGATGCATTAACCCCTCCTTGAATGTTTTGAATCTTTTATCACTTATGAATTGAAAATGCTGCATTAGGTAGTCGAGAATTGGGTTAATCTACTTGCTGCATTTACTACCTTGATACTTGTTATCTTGTCCTTGGCACCTGTTTCGTTTTAAAACTACGTAGTGATGCTTAGCCCTGCTATTAGATAGGTTTTCAAACAAGAAAGTTTGAAGGGTTGTTGTGGAATACACTTATGGTCAATGATGTTTCAACTTGAGACCGGTCAGTGGACTTGCTTTAAGAATGGAGTCTTACAGTAGTGTCTCCAACTGTGTCGGTTAAGGACCGGTCCGTTGATGGCCCGCTGGGTTGAGATTTTATAGTACTGGCCACTTGCCCTCGGTAAGCCCGGTCTTGTGATCCCTCGACGCGAACAGCTACTCGCGCACTGGGCGTGGAGCGATGGCGAGAGTAGTGTGTACCCACCTTACGGATCTGAGATGACTGGGAAACATCTAGATCGGCTGTGGGATGGTGGAGTACTGTGCTCTCGGGTGCCGCGAACCTGGTCAAATTTGGGGAGAGCTTGATTTGGGTTGATATATGCAAGATTAGGTTCTACATATGTCGGGTGGTTAGGAACTCCAGCTGGATTGCTAAGCGGTTCGAATCGTCGTTGCTCCCCGATTGGGAGACTCAATCCACTGACCCTCATCGTAGTTAAATATGCAACTAAGTGATAAAATGAAAAAGGGGGAAATGTCTCATGAGGTTCGGATCCCAATTCCCGGACTCAGAGTGACATGAAGCTATGGCCGTTGGATAGATAATGCTTTGATTCAGGACTAGAAACTCCCAGACTTGTCTGTGAGAAGCAACTAGCTAGACTGTCCTCGAACTCCTCGGCCTCTTAAGGAGAGGAATTCGCGGGTAAAACTTGAAAGTAAGGATGCACTATTAGTAAGCTTTTGGCAAAACACTTTGGCTCCTTGCTCAGCCACTCCTTGTCTACCCTAAGCCTGCATTCCTGTTTTCTCCTCTTTTTCCACCGGGTAAGTCTTGTTGAGTACTCCCGTACTCAGGGTTTCATAACCCCTATTGCAGGTGAAGCTCAGGAGCCGACTTGTTTCGGACCCTGTTGTGTAACCGTCGTCGAGGTTGACGACGAAGAAGAGTGAGCGTGAACCATGGGCAGGGTCTGTAAATTTGTAATCTGTATACTAAAGTTTAAGTTGCTCCGCTGGACCTGGTTTGTAATAACACTCTGCTATTTGGAAGAACTCCTTTTGTGAACTAAGTTATGTAATACTTCCGCTGTTTTACTCTGAAATATTATTTCAGTCGTATGTCGTTGGTGATACTGCAATGTCCTCGCAACAAATGATCCTGGTGTTAAGGTGGCTACTTGCTATCCTGTAAGGGCGAGAAGAAGAAGTTCTCGTTAATTGACCATCACCAGTGGTCAGGACGAGCCTGCTTAGTATGCCACAGGTAGCAGTGGAATGAGCGTCCAACGATGCTCATCGGACTTCTAAAGTGGGAGGATCCCGGGCATCACCATCAGAGGTCCTTAGGACAATGACAGGTGTCGGTGGGCCCAAACACTTAGGGGGTTCTGCCACAACCACGGCACCAGCTGGACGAAGATGATCATCCTTTTATGGATGATGCAGTAGATGCATACAATAAGTGGCTAAAGAAGTGTAATACCCGATTTTAAGGACAAAACCAGATATGCACCATATGTGAGTTTTAGAAGTCAATTCTCACATATAGCTACAAATAAAAGGTAATATCAAAAGACAATGCATAAATATATAACATACTTTAGTATAAAGGATATTACCTTTGATAGCAAACAACGGATAGACAACTCCAAACATAGGGTATTAACTTCTCTCTACAGGATCCAACTGACTGGTTGATCACAAGCCTAAACTTCTCCTGAGGTTTGGGGGAAATAGCAAGAGTGAGCACATATCGTACTCAACAAGTATAACCAGGGGTTCATGAGGCTCAATAAGGTGACACTGGTTTGACTGCATTTAGCTTTTATATGTAGATAGCATATTTATTTTTAGATAGCAAATGTCAAGGTAGCGTAATTAAATTCCATAACCACATGATCAATTGTATACAAGAATTATGAATAACACATATAAACAACATAATAAACCATCATTTATCATCATTAATCATGTTCATCAGTGTCCATCTATTCCGTCAGTTTTCCAGGCCGCCCGTATCCGTGGGCACGGCTAGTATACCAGATTTAACACTCTGCAGAGGTTTTACATCTTTACCCATGAGTCATGATTTACCCTTTCGCCCGAGGTAGCTAGTCTCTTAAGCCCCTTCCTAGGGAGGCCGGCGGGGATCACTATGAAGCCTTTCAAAAGTTCGTCTAACATGTTAGGGCCGCAAGGTTTCCTTTGCGCGCAGATATAGATACCCCCCTTCCAAATGGCACAATGACGCGCAGCCTATACACATAAGGACAGAGGCTCGCACTATACCCAAAACAGTTCAGCCCCTCCGCCCTTTCGGGTAACCTCTAACAAGCTAGAAAAGTTCTTCATACTGAGCTAAAGCCAGAGCCATATAACCTTCATGGTTGTACGAGTTGTCCCAGCTTTTGCCAAGGGATAAGTCCTTATGGAGGGTCAAGATCAATCCAGCAAAAGCTAGAGTTCTTTCCACCCTTTATATTCAAGTTGCTAGAAAGCTTATTTTATTGTTTATTGTATATTCAAATATTCATGTTACAAGATCATGGATTAATAAGCAACCACTAGCAAAAACTACCCAAATGCATATCCAAATAGGTAACAAGGAATTCAGGATAACAATCATCTATGATTTTGCTAAGGTCATCATGGTGGACACATGCATATGAAATATGTATTAAAAGTGTGTAGGTATCAAGGATAATCCTAAGTTATACTTGCCTTAGTCCAAATGCTATACTTGATCCTGCTGGTCTTACTAGTTGTCCAAGGCTCTGATCTTGATCAGTGAAGCACTCTTGTTCACCACAGATTGCTCACCGTCTAAACTCGATCATCGATCACCAACACATAACAATCGAAGACAAACATACACGAAGCAAACAAGACTACAATTAGAACAGTACACCAATCATATAAAAACAGTATAGAGAGTTCATAAAAAGATTCTACGCAGCGCTACGATATCATAGACGTAAAGATCACGAAAATCGGAGCTAAAACGGAGAAGTTATGAATTTCTAAGATTTTATATAGAAAAGTAATTAATTAATTAGGATCACGAAAATAAGAAGTTTCAAACTAAGAAAACAATGTTACTAACATGTAGAGCTCATTAAAACGAACCTAACGCAATTTGAATAGGTCAAATCGGAGTTAAAATAAATATTTTATGGCCAAAAGAAAGTCAGTGGTAATTCTGTAAATAGTGAAAACGTATTTTTAATCTAAAACCGAGCTGTCTGTATTTTCCAAACTGAAAGATAAAGTGATTGGGGCTTACGTTGGTGGACAAGGAGTAGGTTCATCGGCAGTGACGCTTTCTTGGAGCTACAGCAACGCCGGAGCAGCCGACCGTTTGTAGATGTCGTGTATAGGCGAGATGATGGCGATCACGTTGTAGAGAAGAAAATATAAATTTTATTTTACTACCTTAGGAATTCTCAAACTAGAGGCTTCCCATATGATAGTCTTTGATGTGCTTTGCCTAAAGGGTTGGTACATATATATAGGGAGAAAAACTCCCCACCTCTACGTCAACTAGCGATATGGTACTAATTAATTTGCAACCTTCATCTTTACTAATAGGCCTAATTAATTATTAAAGCCCATTAATAAACCCTAGAAAATAATCCTAGAAAAGTCCAGAATTATGATTTAAGCCATGAAAAATACTCCGAAAGCTTCAAAAATTCAGAAAAAATTCTCAGAGATATTATAGAACATGGGGAACCCGAATAAAGCTTTTGGAGCTCATGAGAAGATTGTTTGGAGCATCTAAAAATTAGATCATGCTCACAGAAAAGTGAGAACAGAAGCTGAAAAAATTCTCGAAAAATTTGTAGAGAGTGCTTGATGGACGAGGAACTAAAAGAAGTGCTTTGAGTGACAAAGAAGATATTTTAGGAAGGTCCTATTAAAAATTTGAGCTTAGAAACAAGAAATTTGGTTGTAGATAATAGATAAATACGTGCCGAATAAGAAAGATCGATCTACTAAACGTATTTTAAATATTTTTCTTACTATCAACACATAAAGGAGCAACAAGCATCACATCAAAACATATGCACCAGCATGTATGCATAATAATATTGCTAAGCCTTATGATAAATTTTAATTTAATGAAAAATATTATTTTTCCTATATTTTCATGAGCACAAAAATACAAAATTAAATAATTTTATCTATATTTCAAAAGAGTAAATTTTAGGGTGTTACAATTCTACCCCCTTAAGATGAATCTCGTCCTCGAGATTCGGAAGACGGTTATCAAAGAGACGTAGATTTTGAATCTTGTTCACTTTCTTGAGTAGTTATATCTTCATAGCAATGATTCCACTCTCTTACTCCAAGTAGCCTCTCAAGTATTCCTAAAATATTGACGAGACACATAGTGTAGTAGGTACGATCCTTCTTTAAACTTATTTCTCCTATCCTTTTTAGACGCTACACATCATATAGTCTTTTAAATTCGTTGTACCGAGTCTCTTGATCCAAGGTTAGTTTCATCACTAAGTTCCAATTATCGGTACCTTTATCACAGTTAAGTTGCTTCACTCTCACACTATACATACAACTCTGTAGACTTTGGTGTCATCTGATCCTCATACACAACTCTTAATCCTTGAGTATCAGTAATGACATAAACCTCCATTGGTATTAGCACACTCCAAATAGAATGATATCTTGAAACAAACCAACATACCAAGCACTTGGTGTCCTTGTAGATGTTCCAGTTATTAACCACTTCTTCTCCTTGTAGTTCTTTAATTGAGCTACCCACCTTAAGAAAAGTCAACTAGGGGACCAAGAAAGGTAGCTTGCATACTTTCCAGACAAGTTAACATTGAGATCTTCTGACATCCCAAAGAACTTATGTGCAGTGGAGCAAACAGGTATCCTGAAATTTCCTCGCGATATGAAAAATACCAGCGTAGTAAAACAGGTATAACTCTTATTATGTTAATCCAATAGAGTTGCAGATTATATCGTTAGAAAACTTATGAATTACAACTTTCATATAGAAGTCCTCCTTAGGTTCTGTCTTTAAGCATAGGTAAAATAACCAAACATAATATCCTTTCTGATAATGTCTCAGCAAAGGTGCAGTAAATTCCAGAAATTATATCTCGAGCTACTTAACTCATCTGGAGATGATTCTTACATTTTTGAAAAGCTTAGGAAATGCTCTACAACTTTCGTATACCATGTTTTCCCAGATTCTGTCTTTAACTTGGCCAAAAATAGGGAATACCAAAACTGTCCAGACTTTGATACAAAACAGAAACATCCAATTGTAAATATCATAGCTCAGGTTCTACTTAGTAAAATAAGTTCCAGCTTATACCGTTGGAAAGCTTAGCAAGTCGTCTATAACGTTTATATAGAACACTTTTCCAAATTCTATAGTTATATTTGTCTCAAACAGCAAGTTCCCGAAACTGGTCCAGATTCTGGACAGCACATCTGTATCATCTTGTGATTTTTGTAACTTCCAAACCATAATAGCTATGAGGGTGATTCTTGCGGTCAGAGAAAGATCTTGAAGTCTAGTTGTTCCCAGAAACATTTGATAAAATTTGCATGATCGGACCTTTAGATACACCAGTATTATTGAAAACTGCTCCAGAAATCAGCAAGGGATAGAAACAAGAGATAGCCAAACCCAACTACTTATTTCATTAATCCTTATGCCTTAGGTCTATAAACTAATGAAATTGTGAAGTAATTCCACAAGATCATTGCAATCATTACAAAGATCCAAATCAAACATAAGCATAATAACAAACCAACTAAGCACACTTCACTCAACTTGCGATATTATCGATCTCTTCATTAAGGGCAAAAGATCCTAAAACTTATGTTTCAAAGACGTAAGAAGGGGTAAGAAAAGGTTCTAATAGCATACTGAATCAAGGAGTGAAGCTGAGAACATGTACTTTTAAAATAAGCAACAAGGTGGAGACAAATAGCAAGGATAGGGATATAGTATGGATGAAAATACCAAGGTTTATGGAACAAGGATTTTATGACAATTCCAAAACCTTAAGATGGCCAATTACTAACTAGGCTTGCGTCCTACAGCCAGCATTGCTTTTATCACAGAACCGACCAAATTATAAGAGTTCAAGTGTAGAAACGATCGACAAGCAATCAAGTTTCCAAACTTGAGCCCATATAATCCCGGTAGTCAATTGAAATCACGAAGGACTTCAAACTAACTCGCAACAAACCAAGATCGTAATAGTTCAACATAAACACAACGAATGTTACATAGTCATTCATTTCCGTCGAAGCGGCACCACATCGGAGTTATTAAGTTATTACAACACAAGTTCGAAGTAGCGGAAGCAAAATAATTACACACACGCGTTCAAAGCTCAGTTCACAAGTTTTTGGTTATTGCCAGAGTCTACACCATCCTTCCAAAAGCAACAGGTACGAGGTTGTTAGAGAACCGTGCCCAACGGTTAGTCCTCATCCCCAGCGGGATGGAGACAGGTCTTGCAGAAACCGTCATAAAAGATGTCATTTGCAACAAGTGGGAATAAACCCTGAGTACGAGAATGTACTCAGCTAGACTTACCCGTCTAGAAAAACATAAAAGACACCAAGGATCATGCAAGGCTAAGATATAAAAGTAGAGCTGGTTGACTCGACATTTTGCCAAAAGCCTTTATTAAGACTACTCAATGTAAGAGCATCATATTTAATTATCATCAGCCTACCACTAGATTAGCACCTATACTACAACACATCACTTGATTATTACAAGCAATAATAACCATATCAAGTTCATCATATGTTCTTCTTGCTATCATCATTATCATGAACCAAGTTCATTAGTGGATGCTACGTTTGCCGCTGCTCTGTCAAGTTCTCACTGACCGGGAGAGACGGCGATTCGAATCGAATTCCTATCCAGCTGGAGGGTTATTCCTAGCACTCACCCAAGCATCCCCCGTCGGAGAGCCAACGGGTCACCTTTGGTACAACTCAGGAATCGCGGCTCCGATCAGCGCCGCACTCCCAGGGCTACCACTCTGCCAGGAAGGTCAGGAATTTTAACTCACCTGCCTTTGGGCTTACGCCAATGGTCCCCCGCACACCGCACTTCCTCCGGTAGTGCGCACTTTATACTTGCCGGTCTTCCGGCCTGAGTCATACTACTCGGCTTCGCGGTCGGAACGACTTATCCGGCCAACTAAGTGTCAGGCATGCGTTCAACATGACAAGAGGATGTACAACGATCGGTCCTTAGCTGCCACAGATGGAGTTACTACAATCTTGCAAAACTCCGCCCGGCTTAAGTCAAATTAATTAGGTTCCAGCCACGATAGCACATATAGACCATCGCGATCCGACATAACCCTATATCGCGCAGGTGACAGGAAATCACCCGACTTCTACCGTTTAAGCATGGCTAAGCTGCTACTCGATCCTAACTCTACAACCAGGGTGTGGTGAGTTATCTGGACAAAGATGGAGTAAAATGCAGCAAAGGTTTCATCACAACTCCTACACTTAATGCACCAATAGATATAACATATTAAGTAAACTTTCAAAAGTAAAGGGAGGCTTAGAATGCTCCGGGGCTTGCCTTTCATGAACGAGGCTGGCTCATGACTTGGGCACTCAACCTCTTCTTCTGGATCCTCGGGTCCGACTTGCTGGACCTCCAGCTCCTGGCTGCCCTCCTGGCCTTCGGGATTCGCTTGTAGATCGAAGGAAACTGCCACGTCCGGTGCATCTATTGCATGCTCGGTGAATAAGAAGGTGTGCATACAAAAGAATGAATGCTTGACAACATAAGTAACTCACTGGACACTCATTTACGGAGTACCCCGCTATAACAAGTTCTCACAAGTTAATAAGTTACCCTAACCAAAACCTTCCATGCTACTAAAACAGCAAGCAACATAAAGCAGAAGTAGCTCAGTAAACAGATCATAACTAGTGCTAGGCAGATCCAACACACACGAGTGAGGACATTATGGAAAGCTTATGAAATTGTCTACAAATCATCTTTGAACATCACAGCAAGATTCATACATTAAACCAGTCATTAAAACAAAGTTCCAGGTTCTGTCCCAGAAAAACAGAGAGCACCTATTTCTGGAACCCAACTTGGAACAGCTATAACTTTTAAACTACTAGGCCAAATGATCCCAAATTTAAACCACAGCTAGCTCAATAAGTCTACAACAACTTTGATTTAGACAAGTTGCCAGAAAACCAAATTATCATTAAGCAAAAGTTAAATTGCTCCCTTGCTGTCCAGAACAGCCTTTAACCCTATAATTAATTATTTGATGGCATAACCAAAACATAAACCAAGCCAACCACATAGCTTATGAGGATAACCAAATCACCAGGTTACCAGAACACTAGATGATAACCTTCAAACATTTACTTAACAAGGCATTTATTAATTAATTCTAGAAAAGAGCATAATTACAAAATACTAGCCAAGTGCTCCGAAAAATCTACAAAAATTACAGAAACACAAGGATAGCATCAAAGCATCACCATAAAAATTTCAGAGCAATTGCACATACCAAATTAAAGATATGCATTTAACATGTAACTAGGTGCTTATTTCATAAATTGGAAAACATGACTTATATGGTGCCAAACAATAGATTTCAGATTATTTACACATGAGGAATGCCATAAACATGTTTACTACCAAAGTAGAGCACCAGCATAAGTACCAATTATTTTATATAATTTAATCAAGGAAACAAGCCATATTTCAATCATAAATTACATATCAAAGTTTCATTACTCCAAAAATCATGAAATATTTATCATAGCATTCGAGTATCACACAGAGGCTACCACAAAATTTTCATGGCAAACTAAGCAGTATAACCAGAGATGTGAATTTATTCATGAACAACAAGATTAAATCCTTAATAAATATTTTTCCAGAAAACATGGTTCATATTATATTTTTATTAAAAACTAGCCATCTCAAGGAATACCACAAAATTGGTTTCACAATTTTTGGATCTCCGAAACAGGAGATATGATTTTTGCAAGAAAGCCAAAAATCAGGATTTTGAATAAAAGAAAAGGAGGGAAAGAGGTGACACTGACAGTGGACCCCAGCTGTCAGGTTCTTCTTCCTCACGGCCGAGGCGACTTTCGCCGGCGATTTCTCCGCGACGGCGAGGTCTCCGGCCAAACCAAGGGCACCAACGTGATCTCCAGACTCTAGCGACTCGATTGACCCCCTTTTCCCCACGGCGGAGCCACCGGAAGGGGCTCACCGTCGACGATGGCGGCTCGGCGGAGGTGCTCGGCGTTACGCCGGAGCCCTCAGGCCGGTAGAGCGTGACCTAAGACCTTCTACAGCACCAGCGAACTACGGCGAAGCTTCCTAGGTACGCGGCTTGGCTTGAAACCTCGTGGAACACGCTGGCCACGAGAGCACCCATCTCCGGCGGAAACACGGCGGCGCTGCGCATCGTGTCCGGCGACGGAGAGCTCGGTAGAGCATCCACGAAGTGGCGCAAACGCAAGCTAGGAACCTAAGCAACCTCTAGGACCTAACCAGAGATGACGAGAGGCTTCACAGGGCTCGGCATTGGGCTCGCCGGAAAAAATGGTCACGGCGACCCGATTTGGGGAAAGAAAGGAATGGCGGCTCACCGGTGGATTTCTCGGCGAGATGATGGGTGGATATTGGAGAGCAGTTCACAGCGAAGCTTTGGGTGAAGTTTGGTGAGCAATGGCGCAGGAAGGAACGCGCGCGAGCTTGTCGGAGTACGCTCGCGACGGAGAGCTCACGGCGGCCGCGTTTCTCGCGAGAGGAGCGAGGCAGAGCGGAAGTGGACGCGTCCACTCTGCTCGGGGCGTCGCCGTGGACGTCATGCGCGCGCTGGGAGCTGACGAGCGGGGCCATCGCCGGCGTACGGGCGACATCTGGCGGACAGGTGTCGATCGGGATATCCACGCCGGCGAGCTCAGCTCTGAATCGAAACGCGCGATCACCGACTGACAGAGCAACTTCGTCGACGATTAGCTCCCAAACCAGAGCGAGTTAGGAGATGGCGTAGTTGACAAAGTTGGAGTACTAGCCGAGATCTACAACTTTGTCAACTGGAGCAAGAGCTAGATCGGCCTGGATTGAGAGTTATAAAGTTTTCAAAATCTATCGAGCAAACTGGTTTCGTTCCAAGACTTAGAAAATTTTCCAAGTGTTGGAAACAGCCCCAAATTTGCCTTGTGGGTCACTTTTGAGCTATCTGTGATCATTTTCATGAGATGGACATAAAACAACTTTTGTTCCTTATAAAATTTGCTACAACTTTTCTGTATAAAGTTTTGACATGCAAACATTTTATGAAACACTTTTTAAAAGTCTAAGGAAAAGAGGTTTCTAGGGCCTATTTACACAAGTATGACTTAAAGGCATATTTTGGAGAAGTAATCAACATGAACATTGTTCCCAAGGTTAAGTTAAGCATAGATAAACTAATTACCAAGGCATAGAGCACAAACACAAGCATGGTTCACTCAACCATAAGCATAGGAAGCCTATTTAAGCAATTTAAAACACAATTTTGCATAGAATGACATGGCTCAAGATAGATGATGATCATGATATGCTTTGAGTGGATGATGATGCTCATGCTATGCACATGATCAATGCAACCATAACACTGGGGTGTTACAGCCCTCCCCCCTTACAAAAATGTCGTCCCGAGATTTGAAAGCTTACTTATTTTCAAAGAATGTTTTGTAAACTTCTTTTAAATAATCCTCCGTCTCCCAAGTGGCATCTTCCTCCCCATGGTTACTCCACAACACCTTGTAGAACTTAACCACACGATTACAAGTCTCCCATTCCTTGCGATCAAGAATCGCTATGGGTTTCTCCTCATACACCAGGTCTGACTTCAGCTTGATATCTCGAACTTCCACTCGTTCCTCCGGTACACGAAGGCACTTCTTTAATTGTGATACGTGGAAGACAGGGAAAATAGCTCGAAGCAAAACTGGAAGTTGAACTTTATACGCCACATTCCCTTTCTTTTCGAGAACCCGATAAGGTCCCACATAACGAGGTGCAAGCTTTCGCTTGACTCCGAACCTTTGTACACCCTTCATCGGAGACACCTTGATATACACATGGTCGCCAACTAAAAACTCAATCGGCTTCCTTCTTTTGTCGGCATAACTTTTCTGACGAGCTTGAGCAGCTTCCAGATGTTGCTGGATGGTACGGACTTTCTGCTCTGCTTCGTTCATGAAATCGATGCCATAATACCTTCGTTCTCCGGCTTCTACCCAATTCAACGGGGTTCGACACTTCCGACCATACAGGGCTTCAAATGGAGCCATCTTGATACTCTCCTGATAACTATTGTTGTAGGAGAACTCAGCTAATGGCAACCACTTAACCCAAGAACCTTTTGAAGAGAGAGCACATGCCCTCAACATGTCCTCAAGGATTTGGTTAACCCGTTCAGTTTGACCAGCCGTTTGGGGATGATAAGCAGAGCTACGGACCAAATGAGTACCAATCTGCTCATGTAGACACTCCCAAAAACGAGTAGTGAACTGCGGTCCACGATCTGATACAATAGTTCGAGGCACACCATACTGACGAACAATGTGCTCGTAATACAATTCCGCATATTGATGTGGACAATAGTCAGTTCGGACTGGAATAAATCGAGCAACCTTGGTCAAACGATCTACAATCACCCAGATGGAGTCGTAACCCTTAATAGAAATTGGGAGTCCACTGATGAAATCCATGCTGACTTCTTCCCATTTCCAACCAGGAATTGACAAGGGTTGAAGCAAACCAGCTTTCATGTGAACAGCCTTCACACGACAACAATTGTCACAACGAGCGACAAAAGCAGCGATCTCCTTTTTCATCTTTGTCCACCAAAACAAAGGTTTCAGATCCTGATACATCTTGCTACTACCAGGATGGATAGACAATTTGGATGGATGAGCTTCAGATAAGATCTGATTTCGCAGTTCGCGGTCTTTTGGGACCACTAGCCGATCTTTGAACCAAAGGATTCCGTTCTCATCGACCCGAAAATGCTTGGTTTCTTCTTCCTTCATTTTCCTCTTTATATGGTGGATGCCTATATCTGATTGCTGCAATTCGATGACTCGATTGCGAAGAGTACTCTCCAGAGAAATCTGGTGGAGCACAAGTGGATGCATAAGATGTGACAACAACGGATCTTCCACTTGGATTGAGTGACAGTGCGCTTTCCGACTCAAAGCATCCGCAACCACGTTTGCCTTGCCCGGATGATAGTGCACTTGTAGATTATAATCTTTAATCAACTCAAGCCACCTTCGCTGCCACATGTTCAGTTCAGGTTGGGTGAAGATATACTTGAGGCTCTTATGATCGGTGTAGATATTACACAGATTACCCAGCAAATAATGCCTCCAGATTTTCAAAGCATGAACAACTGCTGCCAATTCTAAATCATGAGTAGGGTAATTGACCTCATGTTTTCGAAGTTGGCGTGAGGCATACGCGACTACGCGACCTTCCTGCATCAACACGCAGCCTAGACCAATGCCTGACGCGTCACAAAAGACTTCGAAGGGCTTCTCGATATCAGGTTGAGCTAGGACAGGAGCTGATGTCAGCAATGTCCTCAACTTGTGGAATGCCTCTTCACATTCAGGCGTCCACACAAACTTCTCATCTTTCTGAAGTAGACGAGTCATAGGCTTGGATATTTTGGAGAATTCGGGAATGAATCGACGATAATATCCAGCCAGACCAAGAAAACTCCGAACCTCGTGTACCGAAGTTGGAACTTTCCAATCCAGCACTTCTTGCACCTTGGCTGGATCCACCGATATGCCTTCTTCAGATAAGACATGGCCCAAGAAAGGTACTTTCTTCAGCCAAAACTCGCATTTGCTAAACTTGGCATAAAGCTGATGTTCGCGCAAACACGACAACACTATACGCAGATGCTCTGCATGCTCCTCTTCATTGCAGGAATATACCAAGATATCATCAATGAAGACCACCACAAACTTGTCCAATTCGGGCATGAACACCGAATTCATGAGATACATGAAGTGAGCAGGTGCATTTGTAAGACCGAAGGACATGACGAGATACTCATACAACCCATACCTCGTCGAGAAAGCTGTCTTAGGTACATCTTCAGGACGGATCTTGATCTGATGGTACCCAGATCGCAAGTCAATCTTGGAGAATACCTTGGCTTTAGACAACTGATCAAACAAGATATCAATGCGAGGAAGAGGGTATTTATTCTTGATGGTCACCGCATTTAGGGGACGATAGTCCACACACATGTGCAACGATTTATCCTTCTTCTTCACAAAGATAGCCGGATAACCCCACAGAGACGAAATAGGACGGATAAGACCCTTCTTCAACAACTCATTCAGTTGGGTCTTAAGCTCAGCTAATTCATTGGGTGGCATTCTATAAGGTCTTCTAGAGATAGGAGCGGTACCGGGAATCAATTCAATTTTGAACTCCACATCCCGATCTGGAGGAAGCCCGGGTAAATCATCAGGAAACACGTCCGGAAACTCACACACCACCGGAATGTCCTGAATAGCCTTAGATGTAACTGCATTCATAGTGTTATGGATTTGAATATCCCGAGGGAGTTGCACTAGAAATGCCTCCTTGGTGTTTGGGTCTTTCAACATCACTACACGAGTGGTGGTGTCGATAAGAACTCCATTGCCACTCATCCACTTCATCCCCAGAATTACATCTATGCCCACACCGGGTAAAACAACCAAATCAGCAAGAAACTGACGGCCTCCTATTTCCAGAGTTGCCCCCAAAACCACTTGATTGGTGGAAATATCATTTCCCGCAGCACTAATACAATAACTGCCCTTATCAAGTGTAATTGCCTTGATGCTATGCTTAGACACAAATTCAGAACTCACAAAGGAATGCGATGCTCCAGAATCAAAAAGCACAAGTGCATCATGTTGATTAACTAGAAACTTACCAGCCGTGACTACCTCACCAACAGGAATTGCTTCCACAGTGGTGTAGTGAACACGCCCCTGGCGGACGTTCCCCTGGTTGACTTTCTTCGGCGGGTAAGGACTGTTACTCTGCCAATGCCCGGTCTGATTGCAGTTCCAGCACAGACGGTTGGCAGGTGGAGTCTTGGCATAGTTGGGACCCGTGTTGCCCCTAGGAAGAGCAATAGAGTACCCCTTGCGGAAACCCGTCTTCGCCTGATTCTTCTTCACCGGAGGGCGGTACCGCTGGTTAGGCGTTGGAGCATGGAACGGTGGCCTAACTGCCACTGGAGCCTTGGACTGAGATGACCCTGCCCCGGCCTCAAAAGCCCTCTTGCGAGTCTTGGTCGCAGTGTACACAGTGTTATAGTTCTCTTGGGTGAGAGCATCACTGACAAACTCATTGAAAGTTGCACACTTAGTGCGGCCCATAGTCTTCAGCAACTTGGGACCCAAACCCCGCTTGAAACTAGCAATCTTTTTCGTCTCAGTGTTCACAAACTCAGGAGCATACCTAGACAAATGATTGAAAGCATGCAAATACTCCTTCAAAGTTTTGTTACCCTGAGTCAACTGCATAAACTCAGTATGCTTCATCTCCATGACACTAGGAGGAATGAAATGCCCTTTAAAAGCATCATGGAAAAGATTCCAGTCAAGCACCGTGTCGGCTGGAAGAGCTTCCCGATACTGATTCCACCAGATGCCTGCTGGGCCCTGCAGTTGATGAGCTGCATACTCTGCCTTCAAACCTTCAGTCAACCGAAGCAAACGGAACTTTTGTTCCACCGTGTTCAGCCATTCTTCAGCTTGAAGGGGTTCTTCAGCTTCTCTGAAAGGTGGGGGCTTGGTATCCATGAAGTCCTTGAAGCTACTGTACTGGTTAGGAGCTGGCCCTTCATGTGCATTACGACCACCCTGATTCGCCATCCGATTGATGGTCTCAGTGAGCATCCTCTGATTGTCCACCATCATTTGCATTAACTCAGCAGGATTGGGTGGTGGAGGAGGAGGAGGTGGGTTCATGTTTGCACACTGTTCCGCACCTCGGGTGCCACGAGACATCTGAAAAGACACAGTCAGTGAGCATTGATGATGACAAGATTTGCCGCAGAAGAACTTATATTTATGCCTGAAAGTATTCGAGAGAATAGCTTTATAGAAAAGGCACAATAATTCAATTCCACAAAACAACATCACCAATCCAACACATGACAGAGATATCCGCAATATGCACCACAACGGAAACATCGTCATAACATAACAAACATGTTAAGATTGCACATTGGGTCCATAAAGTTATTGCACCATCACAGTACATGCCATGAGTCAAGGTCAAAGTTCCGGATTACAACATGGTTACAAAAGCACCACTACTGACTGGCATACTACAAAAGATCCTCACAAAACACTACTCCCTACACTCCAGGCTCATCGTCCGAGTCAGCGTCGAAGATCTCCTCTCCATCCTCGTCGCTAACTGGCTCAAGCTCCTCGTCCTCCACGTCCTCGTGCAAAGGTGGTGCAGCCGCCACTGGTCCATCGACCTCCATACCATCATCATCGGCCACAATCACCTAAGGTCCCACCTTTGGATACACAGGTATAGGGCAAGGAATAGGATGTAGCAAGTTGTTGAGACGGTGAATCTCCACAAGACCAGCCTCAATCTGATCCTGCAGATAGTTCTCCCGCTCAAGAGACTGAAGTCGGTGCATCTCCCATGCCCGGCGCCTATTCTCCGACACGTGGAGTGCAGTGTCCCTCTCACGACTGATCTGCACCAAGCGCTCCTGCACTGTCTCCTTCTCTCTAGCTAACTGACTCACCTGATCCTGCTTATGATCTCTCTCTCTCTAATGGCCTTCACCCACTGCTCTAATGGTACTCCGCAATGTCTTCCCAGTCATTGTGGCCCTTCTGAGCTTGCTCCAGGAGTCTAGCTTGCTTGCGAAACTTGCGGGCACACTTTTCGGCCTTCCGTTGCATCTCCTGAGCCTGGCGAACGGCCACCATCACCTGTGCATAGGTGTTCTCTCGCTGACTGATCAGCTTGAGCACAGCCATCATAGCACTCATAGCAGGACTAGAACTCTCAGCCCTCTCTCCTCTGCCTCGAACCAAAGCATAACCATCAGCCTGTTTCCACTCCGCTGCTGTTGGGTCAGCACGGGGAATGGAGGCCGCTGGTCCTCCTATCAGCTCATCACCACACCTCTGACAGATATCGAGCAGGATAGTCTGGGCTGCAACCTGAGCTGCCTCCCAGGGAGTCTGCCCATCTGAACTACAAGTCCAGCCTATCCATGCAGGCTTGTCCCCATATGGAGGGACAACTCCCTGCATAGCAAACCACTGTATCCCTCCTGTGCTCTCCAACTCCCACCAAGAATACTGAGGTGGCTCAGTATACCCGACAGACTGAAGCACCCTCCAGAGCAAAGTAGGAGTGCCAAACTCGCTCAAGAAAGTGTCACTGGGACGGGGTGAAGCGGGTGCGTCCATCTGTGGAAAGGAATAGGAATACCATGGGTAAAAGAGGATTAGTTTAAGCAATATTTATTTAATTAAAAGGGACGACATTGTAAGGGAAGGAGTAGACAGAATGTATGTATGAATGCGACATGATGCATGCACGAACCGTACGTCCTCACAAACTTAGAAAATTAATATTCTAACGGATATACGGTGGCATACATTCGTCTCTCGATACGATAACTATCGATTTACACGTGCGTTGTTAGAGTACCTGCAGAAAACTTCATTTCAGCCCAACAATTCCCAATATATCACTCAAGAAAGCAGTAAACTAAGTGCACATTGCTTGGACATGCCCAACATGCACAAACAATGACACCACAGCTACCTGAGAAATTAAATGCTCCCCAATTAAGTTTCTTTCGCGGTTCCATGGTTTTGACATGTAACCACTCTAGAAAACTACCGCGAACACTCCCCTAGACCGCCGTTTGGACGATCATGCTCTCACAGCTCACACTTACCAGAGCGTAGGTGCGACGTTGCATAATTTAAATCTAGCGACATATGTGGCTAATTCACATATGAAGGCTACCTCCACCATTAGACCACAGGGTAGCATAGTGCGGTCATCACACATCCATACCTGAGTACTGCCGGAGATGCATAAATAAAAACCCCCCAAGTCAGTACTTAAATAGCCACCTATAGTCCTTATGTGGGCAAGGAGGATTCGACCACTGGCATAACTTAAATATTGATTTACACCATTTCATTTTAAAAACTCTTTTGTTTTTAAATACACAAACGCTGCATTTATAATGCTGAACCTGCTCCGATACCAGCTGTAACAGAACCGACCAAATTATAAGAGTTCAAGTGTAGAAACGATCGACAAGCAATCAAGTTTCCAAACATGAGCCCATATAATCCCGGTAGTCAATTGAAATCACGAAGGACTTCAAACCAACTCGCAACAAACCAAGATCGTAATAGTTCAACATAAACACAACGAATGTTACATAGTCATTCATTGCCGTCGAAGCGGCACCACATCGGAGTTATTAAGTTATTACAACACAAGTTCGAAGTAGCGGAAGCAAAATAATTACACACGTGTTCAAAGCTCAGTTCACAAGTTTTTGGTTATTGCCAGAGTCTACACCATCCTTCAAAAGCAACAGGTACGAGGTTGTTAGAGAACCGTACCCAACGGTTAGTCCTCATCCCCAGCGGGATGGAGACAGGTCTTGCAGAAACCGTCATAAAAGATGTCATCTGCAACAAGTGGGAATAAACCCTGAGTACGAGAATGTACTCAGCTAGACTTACCCGTCTAGAAAAACATAAAAGACACCAAGGATCATGCAAGGCTAAGATATAAAAGTAGAGCTGGTTGACTCGACATTTTGCCAAAAGCCTTTATTAAGACTACTCAATGTAAGAGCATCATATTTAATTATCATCAGCCTACCACTAGATTAGCACCTGTACTACAACACATCACTTGATTATTACAAGCAATAATAACCATATCAAGTTCATCATATGTTCTTCTTGCTATCATCATTATCATGAACCAAGTTCATTAGTGGATGCTATGTTTGCCGCTGCTCTGTCAAGTTCTCACTGACCGGGAGAGACGGCGATTCGAATCGAATTCCTATCCAGCTGGAGGGTTATTCCTAGCACTCACCCAAGCATCCCCCGTCGGAGAGCCAACGGGTCACCTTTGGTACAACTCAGGAATCGCGGCTCCGATCAGCGCCGCACTCCCAGGGCTACCACTCTGCCAGGGAGGTCAGGAATTTTAACTCACCTGCCTTTGGGCTTACACCAATGGTCCCCCGCACACCGCACTTCCTCCGGTAGTGCGCACTTTATACTTGCCGGTCTTCCGGCCTGAGTCATACTACTCGGCTTCGCGGTCGGAACGAGTTATGCGGCCAACTAAGTGTCAGGCATGCGTTCAACATGACAAGAGGACGTACAACGATCGGTCCTTAGCTGCCACAGACGGAGTTACTACAATCTTGCAAAACTCTGCCCGGCTTAAGTCAAATTAATCAGGTTCCAGCCACGATAGCATATATAGACCATCGCGATCCGACATAACCCTATATCGCGCAGGTGACAGGAAATCACCCGACTTCTACCGTTTAAGCATGGCTAAGCTGCTACTCGATCCTAACTCTACAACCAGGGTGTGGTGAGTTATCTGGACAAGGATGGAGTAAAATGCAGCAAAGGTTTCATCACAACTCCTATACTTAATGCACCAATAGATATAACATATTAAGTAAACTTTCAAAAGTAAAGGGAGGCTTAGAATGGTCCGGGGCTTGCCTTTCATGAACGAGGCTGGCTCGTGACTTGGGCACTCAACCTCTTCTTCTGGCTCCTCGGGTCCGACTTGCTGGACCTCCACCTCCTGGCTGCCCTCCTGGCCTTCGGGATTCGCTTGTAGATCGAAAGAAACTGCCACGTCTGGTGCACCTATTGCATGCTCGGTGAATAAGAAGGTGTGCATACAAAAGAATGAATGCTTGACAACATAAGTAACTCACTGGACACTCATTTACAGAGTACCCCGCTATAACAAGTTCTCACAAGTTAATAAGTTACCCTAACCAAAACCTTCCATGCTACTAAAACATCAAGCAACATAAAGCAGAAGTAGCTCAGTAAACAGATCATAACTAGTGCTAGGCAGATCCAACACACACGAGTGAGGGCATTCTGGAAAGCTTATGAAATTGTCTACAAATCATCTTTGAACATCACAGCAAGATGCATACATTAAACCAGTCATTTAAACAAAGTTCCAGGTTCTGTCCCAGAAAAACAGAGAGCACCTATTTCTGGAACCCAACTTGGAACAGCTATAACTTTTATACTACTAGGCCAAATGATCCCAAATTTAAACCACAGCTAGACCAATAAGTCTACAACAACTTTGATTTAGACAAGTTGCCCAGAAAACCAAATTATCATTAAGCAAAAGTTAAATTGCTCCCTTGCTGTCCAGAACAGCCTTTAACCCTATAATTAATTATTTGATGGCATAACCAAAACATAAACCATGCCAACCACATGGCTTATGAGCATAAGCAAATAACCAGGTTACCAGAACACTAGATGATAACCTTCAAACATGATGTGAACCCACTAGGGTTTTCGCCTGATCTTTCGATGAGAGGCGCTGGATAACTCGATTAGTGAATGGAGATGACGTTCACGGCCCAACTACAGCCCTCAAGACCGCGCCTTAGCAACCGATACACCGCCTCCAATGGCTGTCACGATCTTGTGGAGCGCAACACCCGGCCACTAGGGCACTCGTCCTGCAAGCAATCGAAGAAACAGCAAGAACAAGTAGAACAAGTACTAAATTACTAGATGTAAATGAAGGTTTCAAACTCAATCTCTAATGAAGTGGGGTTTCGAAAACAAGAAGACGGGCGGCTGGATCAGCACGCGCGTTTACAAGCAAGTAGCGAAGGCTAAACTTTATCTAATCAAAACCCAGTTGTTCATGGCGGCTCTAGATGTAAATAAATAGAGGGGAGGACGACCAAAGGGATGCTAGAGTCATCCTCCAACCCTAGGACGCGTCCCTAATGGACTCAACTTGATACATGGGCCATTGGTCCAAAATAGTGTGACGCAGCACCAAAACAGAAAAAGGTGTCGGCACAAAAACAAAGACTGCGCCCGACTCATAAGCTGCATAGATATGTGGTTGGACCCATTGGAAAGTAGACTTCATGAGCTTTCCAACAAGTATAGGAACGTCCCAGTTGGAGTCCATATGACGCCGTGGTGATCCATACAAGTTAGAGTTATTTTCCAGTCTGAATCCAACTCCCAAAACGTGTTGGGTTTGGACTCTTTGTTTCCTTGCTTTAGAAGCGACGTGGTAACTTGATAGAGGATGTTGTGGAGGCTTGGACCTGATCTCCAATCACCTTTGTTAAGTTATCACTCTTCCCATATGCAATCAGACCTTGAAGTTGGTGTTGCCTCAAATTCCGAGTGCAGTTGAACCTTCCCTTGCTGATCTTGTCCATTATTCCAACTGGTGTAGGTGTGGATATATCGATGGTGTTGATGTCCTCATCATCCTCCCTTTCTTGGATTTGAGTCGTCCTCGACTCAAGCTCATGTTCCTCACCCAAATATGGTTTCAAATCAGCAAGTATGTCCTTCGTCTTCTTTGCTCCAAAATGTCCCATCAAACCTCCTCCATGAGCTTCCTGTAACAACAACAAACGAACAGAGCAAGCTGGAATGCATAGCTTATTAGCTCTAAACACAAACCCATCACTAATGATGAATTTGTTCCATCCTTTTCCATCTTTACAACGCAGCAACACTTCATTAAAATCAGCATCATGAACATATTGGTCTTCGATCGTTTCTAATCCAAAAATCTTGTAATCAAGTTGATTTAGCAAAGTATATCTCCTTGACAAAGCATCAGCAATGATATTCTCCTTCCCTTTCTTGTGCTTAATAACATAAGGAAAGGATTCAATAAATTCTACCCACTTAGCATGTCTGCGATTTAGTTTTCCTTGACTACGAATATGTTTTAAAGATTCATGATCAGAATGAATAACAAACTCTTTGGGCCACAAATAATGTTGCCATGTTTCTAAAGTTCGGACAAGAGCATACAATTCTTTATCATAAGTTGAATAGTTCAGAGCAGGCCCACTCAATTTCTCACTAAAATATGCAACAGGTTTACCCTCTTGTAGCAAAACACCTCCCAAACCAATCCCACTAGCATCACACTCAAGCTCAAAAGTCTTATTAAAATCAGGAAGCTGTAGGAGAGGTGCATGTGTTAACTTATATTTCAACATGTTGAAGGAATTCTCTTGTACTTTGCTCCAAACAAAAGGCACTCCCTTCTTTGTAAGGTCATTCAATGGTGCAGCAATGGTGCTGAAATCCTTCACAAAACGGCGATAAAACCCAGCAAGTCCTAAGAAACTCCGCACCTGGGTGATTGTCTTTGGTACAGGCCATCCCTGTATAGCTTCTACCTTGGCTTGATCAACCTCAATTCCATAACCTTTGTCGAGGAGTTCTTGCACTTGCCACTGGATCTCTTTTGTTTCCTCTAGATTTGTCCTGTATGGCGCGCGGTTTGGCAAAGATGCACCAGGAATAAGATCAATTTGGTGCTCAATCCCACGTATAGGTGGCAGCCCTGCCGGTATCTCACTTGGAAAAACATCAGCATACTCCTGCAAAATGTTATGAACAGCAGGGGGCAAAGAATGCAGCATATCTTCAATTGAAATCAAAACACCCTTACATACCAAAGCATAAGCAGTAGATGTGGAAACAATTAGTTCATTAACATCAAATTTAGTAGCAAGCATGCAATGTCCATTTAATCTTATCTCATCTTTGTTATTTCCATTGGTATCTGCATTGTTCTTAATTTTAGCCTTGGTAATTTTAGCAACTTCATCACGTACGATAGCTTTGGGAGACATAGGTAGCAAAACAATTTTCATATCATGGTGCATAAACGAATACTGATTTGATCTACCATGATGTATACATTCCTTATCAAATTGCCATGGTCTACCTAGCAGAATATTACAAGCTTCCATAGGTACAACATCACATTCAACAACATCATGGTATGAACCAATAGTAAAATTAATTCGCACCAGTTTTGTTACCTTGGCCTTACCACTGTTGTTCAGCCACCGAATGTGATATGGATGTGGATGTGGTTTGGTGGTAAGTGCAAGCTTCTCCACCATGTTGCTGCTAGCCAAGTTGTTGCGGCTACCTCCATCAATAATCAAACGACAAGAACACTCTTTAATAACATACTTTGTTTGGAACAATGTATGCCGCTGATTCTGCTCTACCTTCTCCGCTTGAGCACTAAGCACACGCTGCACAATAAGACTCTCATAATGCTCTACATTCTCTGCACCTATCTGCTCTTCTATTGCTTCATCCCTACCTGTATCATCAGCAGCAAGCAAAGCACGTGTATCGTCATCAAAATCACTAGCAGAGGAATACCCACCATCAGCGTTAACCACCAAAACACGCTTGTTTGGACAATCTCGCTGTACGTGCCCATAACCCTTGCATCGATGACACTGAACATCTCTTGTTCTTCCTGTGGAATTAACCGAGGTGGCACTAGCGATTGGTCTCTGGGCTGATTTAGTTGCTGTATTTGTGGAAGAATCATGTGGTTTGTCGCTGTAGGAAGGTGGTGGAGCTATTGATCGGCTTGATGGAAGAGGTACACCACCCGACAATGTAGCAGATGTGCGTTGTTGCCAGGATTTCCCTGCAGAATTGTTAGATTTGGCACTAGAACGTCGTCCCTGCACTTCCCTTTCAGCTTTACAAGCAAGATGAAACAAACGGGTTACATTAGTATAATCTTTATAAGCAAGAATGTCCTGGATTTCACGATTTAACCCGCCCAAAAATCTAGCCATAGCAGGTTCTTCTTCCTCCTCTAAATTACATCGCAGCATACCCATTCGTAATTCCTGATAATATTCTTCTACACTTTTAGCACCTTGTCTCAATTGCTGCAACTTATTAATCATGACACGTGCATAGTAAGAAGGAACAAATCTAGCCCTCATGACTTGTTTCAACGCATTCCAAGTTCTAGGTATGTTATTAGGATTTTTCTTGCCATGTTCTATCCACCAAACGGAAGCAAAATCGGTGAACTCACTAGTAGCAGCCCTAACACGTGTATCCTCAGGGAATTCATGACATGTAAACTTTTGGTCAACAGCAATCTCCCAAGTAATGTATGCATCAGGGTCATATTTACCATCAAAAGGAGGTATTTTAAATTTAATCTTACTGAAAGCATCATTATTATTGTGTACCTCGCGTCGGTGGTGGCCACCCATACCTCTACGGGTGTGACGTAGGCGACGTCGATGATGAGTGTCTTGATCATCTCGTTCCATATCAGCAGTGTAATCATCATCATAATTGCCATCCACTCGGTCTTCCTCCTTGTTTTCTTCCTTATGCTTCTCTTTGTCCATTGTGTGGAAGTCATCAAAGCATTTGAGAAGAGCAGCAAGACTTTTATCCATACTAGTAATATATGCCTCCATCTTTGTAATCTTGTTGTTTGTGGCAATCTGCGTGTCCTCCAACTGCCCAAGCTTGTCATTCGTCACCTTCAAGTCGTCATCAAGTCCCTCTGTGTGCAGCTTCACTTTCCTTTCAAAATGTTGTATGATGCCCTTAGTGCGAGGTGTATGTGGTGTTTCGTTACCATCATCTGCCCCTGGCATGGTTCAAAGACAAAGACAACAAAAAGGCAAGTGAAGAAATAAAAGCCCTACAGCTACTAGGATGTAGCTACAGCAAGTCGCTCACACTCAACTTGTAACACAAGTTCTTACCAATTCTTACCTTGCTTGACAGGAGGGGTCGTCTGCCAACAAGTGTACAGCAATGGACGAAGTGCATCGGTGCTACAGCACAAGACCTGTCAAGCTGTAGAGTATGTGGAGCTATAGGTGGGCTGAAACAAGGAACGAACTAGCACCACGTTAGTTATAAAAGCGAGCTGAATAAGCGTTCGACGATGGTACTGTGCTGGTCCTAGGCTAGACCGTGCTAGAGACGCGAGCCTGGACACAAAGGAAAACCACAGCACACCCCCAAAAACAAGGTGGAACAAACCTAAAATCAATATGAAAAACAGCCCCTTTTTTCTTTTGAATCTTTTCTCTTTTCTATTTTTTCTATTTTTTTCTTTTTTTTTGGGCAACCTCAAAAACTGATTATATGAATAAAAGAATACAAAAGAGCAATTCGCTACACACACTAATTCGCTACACACACACTCTCTCTCTCTAGAGTAAGACCGAACAAGTATGGAGTTATCTTTCTTTTTGAACTCAAATTGGAACTCTACTCGATCCGGACCAATACCACAGTTCAATTCAGACTTTGCAACAGATTCGACAGAGAGAAGATATGGTAATACTCGGCTGTGTATAGATGGTGACAAGAACTCGAAACTCTAAAGGACTAGACACTAAGACCAGCAACTCGACACAAACCGAAGCAACGCAAATTCAACAAACCCTAACTAAAACGGTACTAGCCACGGCACAAAGGATTTATAGGATTATGGAAAACAAATCTGCTATATTTTTTGTCTTTTTTTGGACTATAGGAAAAACAAACACGAAGAATTGGAAATCTCTCACCGATAAACCTTGCTCTGATTACCAACTGATGTGAACCCACTAGGGTTTTCGCCTGATGTTTCGATGAGAGGCGCTGGATAACTCGATTAGTGAATGGAGATGACGTTCACGGCCCGACTACAGCCCTCAAGACCGCGCCTTAGCAACCGATACACCGCCTCCAATGGCTGTCACGATCTTGTGGAGCGCAACACCCGGCCACTAGGGCACTCGTCCTGCAAGCAATCGAAGAACCAGCAAGAACAAGTAGAACAAGTACTAAAATTACTAGATGTAAATGAAGGTTTCAAACTCAATCTCTAATGAAGTGGGGTTTCGAAAACAAGAAGACGGGCGGCTGGATCAGCACGCGCGTTTACAAGCAAGTAGCGAAGGCTAAACTTTATCTAATCAAAACCCAGTTGTTCATGGCGGTTCTAGATGTAAATAAATAGAGGGGAGGACGACCAAAGGGGTGCTAGAGTCATCCTCCAACCCTAGGACGCGTCCCTAATGGACTCAACTTGATACATGGGCCATTGGTCCAAAATAGGGTGACGCAGCACCAAAACAGAAAAAGGTGTCGGCACAAAAACAAGGACTGCGCCCGACTCATAAGCTGCATAGATATGTGGTTGGACCCATTGGAAAGTAGACTTCATGAGCTTTCCAACAAGTATAGGAACGTCCCAGTTGGAGTCCATATGACGTCGTGGTGATCCATACAAGTTAGAGTTATTTTCCAGTCCGAATCCAACTCCCAAAACGTGTTGGGTTTGGACTCTTTGTTTCCTTGCTTTAGAAGCGACGTGGTAACTTGATAGAGGATGTTGTGGAGGCTTGGACCTGATCTCCAATCACCTTTGTTAAGTTATCACTCTTCCCATATGCAATCAGCCCTTGAAGTTGGTGTTGCCTCAAATTCCGAATGCAGTTGAACCTTCCCTTGCTGATCTTGTTCATTATTCCAACTGGTGTAGGTGTGGATATATCGATGGTGTTGATGTCCTCATCAAAACATTTACTTAACAAGGCATTTATTAATTAATTCTAGAAAAGAGCATAATTACAAAATACTAGCCAAGGTGCTCAGAAAAATCTACACAAATTACAGAAACACAAGGATAGCATCAAAGCATCACCATAAAAATTTCAGAGCAATTGCACATACCAAATTAAAGATATGCATTTAACATGTAACTAGGTGCTTATTTCATAAATTGGAAAACATGACTTATATGGTGCCAAACAACAGATTTCAGATTATTTACACATGAGGAATGCCATAAACAGGTTTACTACCAAAGTAGAGCACCAACATAAGTACCAATTATTTTATATAATTTAATCAAGGAAACAAGCCATATTTCAATCATAAATTACATATCAAAGTTGCATTACTCCAAAAATCATGAAATATTTATCATAGCATTCTAGTATCACACAGAGACTACCACAAAATTTTCATGGCAAACTAAGCAGTATAACCAGAGATGTGAATTTATTCATGAACAACAAGATTAAATCCTTAATAAATATTTTCCCAAAAAACATGGTTCATTTTATATTTTTATTAAAAACTAGCCATCTCAAGGAATACCACAAAATTGGTTTCACAATTTTTGGATCTCAGAAACAGGAGATATGATTTTTGCAAGAAAGCCAGAAATCAGGATTTTGAATAAAAGAAAAGAGGGGAAAGAGGTGACACTGACAGTGGACCCCAGCTGTCAGGTTCTTCTTCCTCACGGCCGAGGCGACTTTCGCCGGCGATTTCTCCGCGACGGCGAGGTCTCCGGCCAAACCAAGGGCACCAACGTGATCCCCAGACTCTAGCGACTCGATTGACCCCCTTTTCCCCACGGCGGAGCCACCGGAAGGGGCTCACCGTCGACGATGGCGGCTCGGCGGAGGTGCTCGGTGTTACGTCGGAGCCCTCAGGCCGGTAGAGCGTGACCTAAGACCTTCTACAGCACCAGCGAACTACGGCGAAGCTTCCTAGGTACGCGGCTTGGCTTGAAACCTCGTGGAACACGCTGGCCACGAGAGCACCCATCTCCAGCGGAAACACGGCGGCGCTGCGCATCGTGTCCGGCGACGGAGAGCTCGGTAGAGCGTCCACGAAGTGGCGCAAACACAAGCTAGGAACCTAAGCAACCTCTAGGACCTAACCAGAGACGACGAGAGGCTTCACAGGGCTCGGCATTAGGCTCGCCGGAAAAGATGGTCACGGCGACCCGATTTGGGGAAAGAAAGGAATGGCGGCTCACCGGTGGATTTCTCGGCGAGATGATGGGTGGATATTGGAGAGCGGTTCACGGCGAAGCTTTGGGTGAAGTTTGGTGAGCAATGGCGCGGCAAGGAACGCGCGTGAGCTCGCCGGAGTACGCTCGCGACGGAGAGCTCACGGCGGCCGCGTTTCTGGCAAGAGGAGCGAGGCAGAGCGGAAGTGGACGCGTCCACTCTGCTTGGGGCGTCGCCGTGGACGTCATGCACGCGCTGGGAGCTGACGAGCGGGGCCATCGCTGGCGTACGGGCGACATCTGGCGGACAGGTGTCGATCAGGATATCCACGCCGGCGAGCTCAGCTCTGAATCGAAACGCGCGATCACCGACTGACAGAGCAACTTCGTCGACGATTGGCTCTCAAACCAGAGCGATTCAGGAGATGGCGTAGTTGATAAAGTTGGAGTACTAGCCGACATCTACAACTTTGTCAACTGGAGTAAGAGCTAGATCGGCCTGGATTGAGAGTTATAAAGTTTTCAAAATCGATCGAGCAAACTGGTTTCGTTCCAAGACTTAGAAAATTTTCCAAGTGTTGGAAACAGCCCCAAATTTGCATTGTGGGTCACTTTTCAGCTATCTGTGATCATTTTCATGAGATGGACATAAAACAACGTTTGTTCCTTATAAAATTTGCTACAACTTTGCTGTAGAAAGTTTTAACATGCAAACATTTTATGAAACACTTTTTAAAAGTCTAAGGAAAAGAGGTTTCTAGGGCCTATTTACACAAGTATGACTTAAAGGCATATTTTGGAGAAGTGATCAACATGAACATTGTTCCCAAGGTTAAGTTAAGCATAGATAAACTAATTACCAAGGCATAGAGCACAAACACAAGCATGGTTCACTCAACCATAAGCATAGGAAGCCTATTTAAGCAATTTAAAACACAATTTTGCATAGAATGACATGGCTCAAGATAGATGATGATCATGATATGCTTTGAGTGGATGATGATGCTCATGCTATGCACATGATCAATGCAACCATAACACTGGGGTGTTACAGCTCTGATACCACTTTGTAGTACCCGATTTTAAGGACAAAACCAGATATGCACCATATGTGACTTTTAGAAGTCAATTCTCACATATAGCTACAAATAAAAGGTAATATCAAAAGACAATGCATAAATATATAACATACTTTAGTATAAAGGATATAACCTTTGATAGCAAACAACGGATAGACAACTCCAAACATTACGTACTAACTTCTCTCTATAGGATCCAAGGTTGATCACAAGCCTAAACTTCTCCTGAGGTTTGGGGGGAATAGCAAGAGTGAGCACATATCGTACTCAACAAGTATAACCAGGGGTTCATGAGATTCAATAAGCTGACACTGGTTTGACTGCATATAGCTTTTATATGTAGATAGCATATTTATTTTTAGATAGCAAATGTTAAGGTAGAATAATTAAATTCCATAACCACATGATCAATTGTATACAAGAATTATGAATAACACATATAAACAACATAATAAACCATCATTTATCATCATTAATCATGTTCATCAGTGTCCATCTATTCCGTCAGTTTTCCGGGCCGCCCGTATCCGTGGGCACGGCTAGTATACCAGATTTAACACTCTGTAGAGGTTGTACATCTTTACCCATGAGTCATGATTTACCCTTTCGCCCGAGGTAGCTAGTCTCTTAACCCCCTTCCTAGGGAGGCCGGCAGGGATCACTATGAAGCCTTTCAAAAGTTCGTCTAACATGTTAGGGCCGCAAGGTTTCCTTTGCACGCAGATATAGGTACCCCCCTTCCCAATGGCACAATGACGCGCAGCCTATACACATAAGGACAGGGGCTCGCACTATACCCAAAACGGTTCGGCCCCTCCGCCCTTTCGGGTAACCTCTAACAAGCTAGAAAAGTTCTTCATACTGAGCTAAAGCCAGAGCCATATAGCCCTCATGGTTTTACGAGTTGTCCTAGCTTTTGCCAAGGGATAAGTCCTTATGAAGGGTCAAGATCAATCCAGCAAAAGCTAGAGTTCTTTCCACCCTTTATATTCAAGTTGCTATAAAGCTTATTTTATTGTTTATTGTATATTCAAATATTCATGTTACAAGATCATGGATTAATAATCAAGCACTAGCAAAAACTACCCAAATGCATATCCAAATAGGTAACAAGGAATTCAGGATAACAATCATCTATGATTTTGCTAAGGTCATCAAGGTGGACACATGCATATGAAATATGTATTAAAAGTGTGTAGGTATCAAGGATAATCCCAAGTTATACTTGCCTTAGTCCAAATGCTATACTTGATCCTGCTGGTCTTACTAGTTGTCCAAGGCTCTGATCTTGATCACTGAAGCACTCTTGTTCACCACAAATTGCTCACCGTCTAAACTCGATCATCGATCAGCAACACATAACAATCGAAGACAAACATACACGAAGCAAACAAGACTACAATTAGAACAGTACACCAATCATATAAAAACAGTATAGAGAGTTCATAAAAAGATTCTACGCAGCGCTACGATATCATAGACGTAAAGATCACGAAAATCGGAGCTAAAATGGAGAAGTTATGAATTTTCTAAGATTTTATATAGAAAATTAATTAATTAATTAGGGTCACAAAAATAAGAAGTTTCAAACTGAGAAAACAATATTACTAACATGTAGAACTGATTAAAACGAACCTAACGCAATTTGAATGGGTCAAATCGGAGTTAAAATGAATATTTTATGGCCAAAAGAAAGTCAGTAGTAATTCTGTAAATAGTGAAAACGTATTTTTAATCTAAAACTGAGCTGTCTGTATTTTCCAAACTGAAAGATAAAGTGATTGGGACTTACGTTGGTGGACAGGGAGTAGGTTCACCGGCAGTGACGCTTTCTTGAAGCTACAGCAACGCCGGAGTAGCCGACCGTTCGTAGATGTCGTGTATAGGCGAGACGATGGCGATCACGTTGTAGAGAAAAAAATATAAATTTTATTTTACTACCTTAGGAATTCTCAAATTAGAGGCTTCCTATATGATAGTCTTTGATGTGCTTTGCCTAAAGGGTTGGTACATATATAGGGAGAAAAACTCCCCACCTCCACGTCAACTAGCGATATGGTACTAATTGATTTGCAACCTTCATCTTTACTAATAGGCTTAATTAACTATTAAAGCCCATTAATAAATAAAGACATTGACCATTGAGATCAGGGGCTTGATCTTGAGATAAAATGAAAGATTTTATTATTTTCGAAATTAATTAATTTGGTGAATAAAATAATCCTAGAAATGTCCAAAATTATGATTTAAGCCATGAAAAATACTCCGAAAGCTTCGAAAATTCAGGAAAAATTTTCAGAGATATTATAGAACATGGGGAACCCGAATAAAGCTTTTGGAGCTCATGAGAAGATTGTTTGGAGCATCTAAAAATTAGATCATGCTCACAGAAAAGTGAGAACAGAAGCTGAAAAAATTTTCGAAAAATTTGTAAAGAGTGCTTGATGGACGAGGAACTAAAAGAAGTGCTTTGAGTGACAAAGAAGATATTTTAGGAAGGTCCTAATAAAAATTTGAGCTTAGAAACAAAGAATTTGGTTGTAGATAAAAGATAAATACGTGCCGAATAAGAAAGATCGATCTACTAAACGTATTTTAAATATTTTTCTTACTATCAACACATAAAGGAGCAACAAGCATCACATCAAAACATATGCACCAGCATGTATGCATAATAATATTGCTAAGCCTTGTGATAAATTTTAATTTAATGAAAAATATTATTTTTCCTATATTTTCATGAGCACAAAAATACAAAATTAAATAATTTTATCTATATTTCAAAAGGAGTAAATTTTAGGGTGTTACAAGAAGCTCCCAAAGAGAAAATCCAAAAGTATATCATTTGTTTTATACATATGTTCTTTATACCATCTATTTTATGTACCTAACATGTTGTTGTTGACTAACAAAATTGAAGGATGAGTTTAGGGAAGACACAGTCCAAACCTATAAAGAATATTTGAAGGCTAAAGGAGACATTCCAGAAATTAGTAATTAATCCTCTTTGGCAAACATAGTACTACTTTTTTTTAAACAACTAAAGCTTTTCTTTTTTTTGCAATGGCTTATGTCGAGCAAGGTGAGGCTGATGACATATCAATCGAAGACGAAGAAAGCAATGCAAGCAATGGGACACCGCCAACAAATAGGCCAAGCCATGCAAGGAAGAAAAAAGAACAAGGAGATGGTATGTGATCATTCATAGAATTTACCTACTATGTTCAATTATCTTAATTCATAATTACAACAACTCAAGTTTGTTACTGTCTTTTCATGAAAGGAGTTGTCTCTGCTGAACGCAAGAAACGAGGTCGTGGCGTTGTTAAGGGTTTATCAATAGCCAGCAAGAGAGTTAAGGAACGCACTCAACGACTCCCAATCGAATTTTCAAATTCATGTGGGGGTCCGATTGGACCAAATCGCCGTGCTTTTGTGGATGAGGTTGTACTGTTTACAAGGAAATGGGCACCACTAATTGGAGTATCCAGTTGGAAGGACATAGCGGAAGATGTCAAAGAAGAAATTGCAACAGAGATATTGGTATGCTGCGTACTACTTTGCCTCTATTTCTTATTTGATATTATATTATGTTCAAGATATTGTATGCAGTTTTTTATTTCTGCATGTAGGGGCCTGCTATGTAGGGGCTGCTATGTATATATTTTTGATCTAGGGGCTGCTATGTAGGGGCTGCTATGTATATATTTTTGATATAGGGCTGCTCCCATTATTTTTACTTTGCTGAAATTTATTTCTACAATATATATGTACAGCTTCGGTGGGACTTCACCAACATTGATAATAAAGAAGAAAAAAACAAAAGATATGGAGTATTGCCACTGAGCGGTACAAAGGATGGCGATCAGCTCTTAGTGCCACATATAAGGCGTACAATAATTATGCTTAGAGAATAAGAAATATTCCAGAAGAAGTACACCTTCTTGAGTGGCACTACTTGTTGTTGTATTTTGGATCTGACAAATTCAAGGTAACTTGTTCTAAGTTTAACTTTATTGAACATGTCTTATGTACCAAAATGATGCATTATTAAATATGGCTTGTTCTCATTTTGCAGAAAGTTAGTAGCCAAAACTCATGCAACCGACAGCAGCAAAAAACCAAGCATTTGATAGGTTCTAAAAACTTCTCACAATGTAGCTACGAGCAGGTATTCATTACAGAAAATTATCTTATGATTGTATTATATGATTGAATAATTGTGTCTACAATTTTTTTGGCAATCTAGAGAGACGAACAAGGTACAGAGCCTAGTGATATAATGCTTTGGAAGAGCACTCACACAAAAAACGGGAAATGGTCTACTCCTGAGTCAGCTGCAGTATATGTGAAAAGTTTTTTTCTTCAAGTTTTTTTATATACAAGCTGATTATGAGAATCAACTCTAATGGATATAATTTCTTTGTTTAGGATAACGCAGCACTGAAAATGTGTCAGATAGAGATGGAAGATAGATACCTTTCAACTGCTGAGGAAAACCTGATTTTTCAGTCAACCTACGCCGAAGCCACACAAACCAAATCATCTAAAGTACATGGGCATGGGTACTTGGCCAAGCACAGGACTCGCAAAGTATTATTGCAAGAGAATGTTCAGTTACTTTCACGTAATGAAGCTAAAGCCAATAGCAAGGAAAATGCTTTTAGAGAAGAGGTTGCCAGGCTGAAAGCACAACTTGCAAATGAAATTGAAGAAAGGGAAAGGGAAAAAGAAGAAAGTACGAGAAGGATGCAGGAGGAATTGGAAAATGCTAAGAAAGCATTAAAAGAAGAAATGAAGCAAGAATTTCTTCTTTTGCTTGGCCAGCACAAGGAAACTAAAAATGAGGTAATATTTATTAAAAGTAGCACAACCTTCCTCCTTTTAATAAAGTTATTATGATTATGTTGTCTAATCTTTTGCTTGAGATAACCCCAGAAATAAAAAATAACACTACAGAAGTTGAACCAATCATACAAGAGGATGATGAGATTGGACAACAAGAAGAAGAGAATGCAGATGTGTTACAACAGGTAATGACATTAGTACACAATGTTCTAATTAATCTTGACATATGTACATTGTACTACAGCTATAATACATCAAAATTTCTCATTTTTGTAGACACAGCCAGGAAGCTTGGTCATTAGAGACAAAGAAAAAGGAGTGACTACCCGCTCAAGTAAAAATGCCGCTATTGTTGGTAGAAATCTTTTCAGCGGAAAGGAGGCAAAAGGGGCTGCAGCAAAAGCCTACATTGCTCCATATGAGCTGGTGAATCAATCAAGATATCCAAAGAGGCCTAATAAGAAGGCAGACTAAGGTAACAACTACACTATGATTACAGCAAATTGGAAGCTAAATTCAATTCTAAACTGTGATGTGTTCATTCATACTGTGCATTGCTATTGAAATTTCTCAAAGAATAGCTAAGCTGTGCCGTACATGTACAACATGGGTTTGTGCAGCCAGGTTGTTACACTACTGTGCCATGGTGAATATATATGATTGTTTAGGTTCTGGATATTTTTGAGCAAACAAATAAAAACATGCTTGTGCATCTTTTAAGTATGGAGTTAAGAGTAGCAGTACCTATCAAAGTTGCAGATCATTCTTCTTTTCCTGTGCCAATTCCATGTGCCTTATATGATCAATATGAACTCACTAGGCATTTGCATAATATAGAGTTGTTGACTTCTGTGTGACTTCATGAATGCCTTTACCATGAGCACTGTCTTCCAGGTTAAAGCTTCATTCTGTTGTATCTAAACAGCACCAACTATGAAGTTCAAGAGCACATGTCTTCCTAGCATCTAAACAGCACCAACATGTACATATCACAGCTATTGTTGCAAGTTTTACAAAGTTGTGATTTGATCAGTGATATGTACACTCGTTCATGATTATAGATACCATTTCGATGCTGTTATCAACTATTGAATGATTGGTTATAATTAATATATGTGAAGTGCTTTTGCTATCGATATTGTATTATTGTTTTTGGAAATGAGGATTTATGGAACCAAAATTCAAATTATATTTGAGCGTTGCAATACAAACTATGACAACGAGATGTTTTGCGTGACAATATAATTATATGACAACAAATTTATTTGTGATGTAATATAATTATATGGCAACGAATTTATTAGTGTGGCAATATATATATATATATATATATATAGCAACGAATTTATTTGAGTGGCAATATAATTATATTGAAACGAATTTATTTATGTGGCAATATGATCAACTGGCAACAAGCTTACTTATGTTGCAATAAAATATATTGCCACGATATACTTTGGTTGCTTAAAGTATTATTGCCACGAATACAGTTGCGTGGCAAATAGTTTAATTGCCACGGCATGACGGTTGTGGCAAGTACACTATTTGCCACGCAACTGTAGTCATGGCAATAATACTTTTAGCAACCGAAGTATATCGTGGCAATATTTTTTATTGCAACGACATTGTTCGTGGCAAATGCCGCTATTGCTACGCTACCGATCGTTGCATGTATCATCTGTTGCTACCAAGTCTAGCGTGGCAAGTGCCTATGTTGCCATGACATTGAAGGTTGTAACAACGTTCTATTGCCATGCTTGGCAACGAACGAACTAAGGTTGCGACAAATACAATTGTTGCAACGCCAAAATTGAAACGGTTGCAACAACTTATTGCAACGCACTTTTTTGCAACCCTTGGCAACGACCAACTTTCGGTGGTAAAAACTAACTTTCGCAACCAAATGGGGCATAATGCCACGTTATTGTGTCGTTGCACAAGGGGGAGAATTTGCTAGTGTGACCATTGTTCGCTTGCGGTAAAACCGATTGCCACTTCTGGTGTCAAACTAGCATTTCTAGTGTTGTGCCAAGGACTGACAATCCTAGGTAGTGACGCTAAGAAGAGTCAACAAGCATTTCTGGCGCCGTTGCCAGGGAATGGTAGCTGGTTAACTAGACTCAAAGTCGTCAAGTTATCCTTGTTTGATTAAAACCTTTACATATCCTATGGATCAAACAACCCTTTTGATCATGCTGCTCCATCGGGCGCTGAGCTGGAGCCGCCAAGTTCTTCTCAGGCCATTTTGGCCGTTTGTTATGAGCTTCACCCAAGTCTCATAGCGATGGTTCAGGAGAATCCCTTCTCAGGAGAAGGAGATGAAAATCCCTATACCCACCTACGTGATTTCGAGCAGCTTTGCTCGTGCATTCGCATCCAAGGGATGAGGCCAGTTACCCTTAAGTGGAAGCTCTTCCCGTTCTCTTTGAGGGGAAAAGCCAGACGGTGGTACTCTCGCTATATAGGTAGTGTAGATGGAGATTGGGAGAGGCTACAAGCCAAGTTTTGCCTCACCTACTTCCCCATTTCCCGTGTGGCTCGTTTCCATAGAGAGATTCTAAATTTCAAGCAAGAAGAGAAGGAATCTCTAAGTGCGGCTTGGGCACGAATCACAGACTTAGCATCCTCAGGCCCAGACTTAGCCATAACTGAGCCAACGCTAATGCAGCATTTCTACCTCGGTCTTAGGTAAAGTTCCGCACAATTCCTTGACCTAGCCTCAAAGGGAGCATTCCTTCATTTACCCATTAGTGAAGGTAGGGTGGTCCTAGCAACCATACTAGACAACACCACCTACACTGATGACCATAGTGATGCCCCTGAGGAAGACCAAGCTCCTAGGGGCGAGACCTTGTCAGCTGACGCTACAGTAGCCACATCACAAGCTGTCAAACCTAAACCACAATCCCAAACACCTCCAAGGGAAGAAATTATTCATCCCTTGGAGTATCCTCTTAACATCGAGACAGATCTTTTCACCGATTATAGCAACGTCTCGAAACAACCTGTGCAAAAGAGAAACCACAACGCTCCAAAAGAGCAAGTATCTTCTCGCTTAGAGGCTTGTTACCTCAAAGCAACTGCTCAGGAGCTCATGACCGTTATGAGCAGCGAATGGTTGAAGGAGTCAGAAGCATCGTCTGATGTTATCAGGCTTCTCTCCTGCTTCACAACCATTCATTGTCTCATAAGCAGGACTCTCGTAGATTCTCTTTATGACCCCGTCGTAGGAGCATCTGTAATGTCTAAGAATTTAGCATTAGCACTCCTAGGCAAGGAACCGTTAGTTCCGACCAAAAAGTTTCTCAAGTTACCATATAGAGAATTGGTCGAGAGCTGCGGCCTTGCATACAATGTGTCTGTTGTCATTAACAAGGTCCATGTCCTCTTGAACTTCTACATCTTTGATGTAGAGGACATCGACCTGTTAATTGGGCACCCGCTTATGAGATTCATTGACGGATTTAATAGCGGGCACTGTTGACGGTCCTTAAGTATCAAATTTAATTATCAAATAAACAAAGAAAAGGATCCAAATGAAATCAACATCCAGACTTAGGGTTTTTATCTGACAGAATTCCACGAGTTTTGGTGTTTGTCTATTTCTACAGGTGGTTATCAGGAAATATGGATGAAAGGCCCACATGTCAGGATTACATAGAGATATTAACGTACCGCGCAATTATCTTACATCTAGAAGATTCCAGAAGCCACGGGAACGAAGCGGAGGCAGAACGGGGCCTGACCCAGGGCGCCCGCCCCCTCTGGAGTCCAATCAGGACTCTCTTTCGGGATTACGCTCCACCGACCTAAAGGATCAAGGATAACCATTCAATCAATGTCGGTTTGATCCGACAGCCCATATTCACTTGGAAGGACTATAAAACTAGACCCCCTGGCCCCTGGAGGAGAGCACCTCTCAACCCTAATTCATTATTCATCAGGGAGAAGAAGCCTCGGATCAAGCCTAGAGCCACCACATCAATTAGATATCTAGATTAGCATAGCTACATAGGATTAGAACTAGAAGGAGTCAATCTTCGATTGGTTTCCGAATCTGTCAAGAGGATTCTTGGTAATTCTCTATTGTTCTTCAATTGTTCATCTTTGTTCTTCAATATTATGAATATGACTTTGTTCTACTTTAATATATTGATTATGACTTTGCTCTACTTGTTTATATTCGCAATTATATAGTTCTTAGTTTATCATAGTTATATACTTGGCTTAGTTAGATTGGATCTATATACATGTTTAGGATCGTATAGCGTTTATCCATCGGATCCATGGGTAAATGATAGATATTGTGTAGGCGTGGTGCTTATACCGTATTTATCTGCGATTGTACCCTATATGTCAGATCGCGGGGTAGTTCGTGGTAGTGACAGCTCCATTGATTCTTATATAGTCCCCCTCTCGTGTTTTTGGCTGGCAGAGCAACATTATTACAGGGGAGTGATTGCGATGTTTCTTATATTCCTTGGTAATATCACTATGCATGGGCGTAGTCCTGTCTCACAATGATTGCTAAGTATAATTGCACTAACTATGATATTCTAGACTGTATAGTTAAGAATAACTTAGGGAATATTCTTGTAGTTCATCCTAATACCATGCTAATGACTTGCTAGAATATCTAATTGAGGTGCTTATCATATTTATTATGTGGCTAAGTTATGCTGATCAGATTAATTATCTTTGTCACCGTTCATTACTTTATATATCCTTTATGTGACACTTATCCCTATATGAAAGAGTTAGATAAATGTTCTCAATTATACATGCAATGATAGATACTCAATCTTATATTCCATTCTATAATCAACATTGATGATTGCTAATCCCTTCCCAGTGGTAAAAATATAAATAACGATATCTGGAATACTTCCTGGTTAAATTGCTACATCGATATTAATCTGTGCGCTTGCAGATCCCATTTGTTATTTATTTAGATGAGCAATTGCATATTTCAATACCGCATCTCTTATGTCATGCTAGGGATGACAACTTGGCTTAAGTGGCATGGGAGATAGGTTTTGCATTTTTGGCGTCGTTATCAGAATTAGAAAACTAAGTCTACTTTTGGTAATGACGTTAAGAATACCCAACAAGCACTTTTGGCGCTGTTACCGGGGAAGGTTGATTACTAATCAGGAATGAATATAGAATTTTGAGTCATCATTCGCATCACTAATATGATTGAGCTTATCAATTCTCTCATACAGTTTTACCATGTTATTTTATATTTTATCTTATGTAGGGTAATGTATGAATAGAAGACATCTTCCAGGAAATTTTGTAGACAATATTGAAGCGTTATTCAGAAAAACAAGAGCCAAGCTCAAGAAGAGATCATCAACACTTCAGCACGAAGCTTCATCCAATCAAGAGGATCACTGGAACTTGTCTTCAGAATTCGAAGCCATGGCGAACAAATCGATCCACGAGTTCTCAGCTCCCACTACGAACAACATCCGTACTGGACCTGCTGCAGAGATCGATGGCAACTTTGAGCTCAAGCCTGGACTTATCAACATGGTGCAATCCAACAAGTTCTGTGCAAAGGCACACGAAGATGCTAGTGCTCATCTCCAACACTTCCTAGAGATTTGCAGCACATTCACCATATCAGGAGTCCCCAGAGATGCTATACTACTTCGCCTCTTCCCATTCTCACTGTTAGGAAGAGCGAAGCAGTGGTTCTACGCTACAAAGGAGAAGAATACTACGTGGGCACTCTGCTCCATGAACTTTCTGGCTAAGTTCTTTCCTATGGGCAAGACCAATGCTCTCCGTGGGAAAATTATAAGTTTTCAGCAACAAAATGATGAATCTGTTCCAGAAGCATAGGAGCGCTTTCAAGACTACATCCTAGAATGTCCCCATCATGGAATGGAGAGTTGGCTACTGATGCAGATGTTTTATCATGGGCTCGGCAACAGTGCCTGAGAAACCATGGATGCTGTAGCTGGAGGAGCATTCCTATCACTTACCATATCACAAGCCATAGCTCTTGTGGAGAAGATGGCGTCCAACCAAAGCTGGAATGAAGCGAGGACCCAGACACGCAAGAGAGGTGGAGGTATGCATCAGCTTAAGGAGGTAGACATGCTGTCTGCTAAGCTAGACCTACTCATGAAGAAGCTCGATGATAGAGCTAGAGATAAGAAAGAAGTCATGCACATCTACGACTCTCACATGACTTGTGAGGAGTGTGGAGATACTGGACACTCAGGCAATCACTGCCCTGAGATGCTTGAGGATGTGAACTACATCAACTACTACTACTACTACTACAATCGTCCTCAACAAAATCAAGGTTGGAATCAACAAAGGCCTAACTACTCAGGTAATTATCAAGGTAATAATTCTTACAATACTAATAATTTTCCACCTCTGAGAGAGTTAGTGTCTAATCAAGGAAAGCTAATGGATAACCTATCTAAGAAATTGGCATCTAATGATAAAATGCTAGAAAATATAAATAATAGAATGGATAATTTCTCTACTGCCATCAAGAATCAAATTAGCTTTAATAAAATGATTGAATCTCAGTTAAATCAAATAGCTACTGTTGTTCCTGCTACTAACCCCGGTATACCATCACAACCGGAAGGATTAAAATCTGCAAATCTTGTAGACATGTTTGATGCAGGTAACTACTGGAGTAACCCCGTCACTAAAGTTACTACTGACCTTCTGCCGGTCAAGAGAGGCGATCCAGGATGCCCCGTCATCCCGATCTCCATCGGCATGGTGGACTTCCCAGAAGCACTCTGCGACTTTAGCTCCAGTGTCAACATTATGCCCAGGGTACTCTATGAAAAATTCTTTACATATCCTTTATTAGAAACAACCATGTGTTTGCAGTTTGCAGATTGGACGTTAAGTTTCCCAAAGGGAATATTAAAGAACCTTTGTGTCCAAGTTGGTACCTTGTACGCCCCAGCAAACTTCATGGTGATAGAGACTGGTAATGATGAGAGGGCACCCATCATCTTAGGGAGGCCATTCGTGAACACCTCGGGAGCTGTCATCTACGCTAGTGCTACCAAGATTAGTTTCTACATCAAAGGAAGGAAGGAGACGTTTTTCTTCAAGAATAAGACTACACAAATCCCAGAGCAATCTCGACATGAATCAAGGAAGAGGACCAACAGGAGGAACAGGAACAAGCAAGTGTGGACCGAGTCAGCTAAGATGGTCACTGCAGTTCAAGGAGGTCAAGATCATCAACTTAAGTCACCATTTCTGACCAAGAAGGATGACCCAGGAATGCCAAGCATCTAATGCTCCATAAATGGGTACAACTTCTACAAGACGTTTTGCGACACCGGATCGGGCGTCAACATAATGGCCGCAGTCACCTATCGGCTCTTGTTCGGAACCATGCCCCTAAAACCAACGTACATTCAGCTCCAGATGGCAGATCAGACATTCCGAGAGGTTAAAGGTATAGTAACTGATGTCCCTGTCAAAATAGACGATCATTTTGTCTACACAGACTTTCAGGTTATTGACATGGGAGAAGACGAATACGATCCACCCGTCATCCTTGGAAGACCGTTCCTCAGCACCGTTAAAGCAATCATCTACCTTGGAACTGGAGAAGTCCATATGCACTTGCCCTCAGAGAAGGTACGCCGCTATTTTACTGACCCTAACTATATCGTTGAAGACTCTAAGCAGGTCAGGACAAGAAGAAAACGACGCAACCGCAACCAGAAGAGGCAAATCATCAAGGACGGATGGGCAGACTACGAAGGAGAAGTTGTAAGGTCTGAAGACATATAGCTTGAACAGAACTATCCTGAGGAGACCATAGCACCAAGTCAGGTGTGGAAAGAGAAGATAACTATACACGAAGAAGAGGCGCCGCCGGAAGCACCGACTCCGCCATCCAACGAATCCCAGGACAACTAGAAAACGGAGAGTCCCGTTCGGAGGACTTAAAAACATCGAACGCCTTACCAAGAGGTAAACTTGGTAGTTATCCTTTCCCTTCCAATTATTTAAAGTAGTTTGTTTAGTTGATCATGTTCGTACTATCCTAAAAAGAAAATAAAAATGTTAAAAAACAGTAAGCCCCATGTGAGTATACGAGTGGCATGAAACTCATAAGTACATTCACTGTGGTGGCATAAAAATGAAATAAATATTTTTTCTGCTCTATAAAATGAAAATAAAAAATAGAGAGTAACATTCATTGAAGAGGCTCAACATGATAAAGGCTAGATATTATGCTAACACCTAATCAGTTCCACAAAGCTTTGTTGTCTATTTGAGCTCCACAGAATTCAAGAATCAAGAAGACTAGCAGACGGAGGACATTCTAATTGCTGTCAGGATACTGCCGACTTTCAAAGCTACATCAGAAGAAATTACATTAAAATTCAGCTTAGGGGAGAGCACCCCCATTTATCCTGCTAAGTATTTCTATCTATCTTTATACTTATACTATATTAAAATATAAATATACATAACTATGAAAAACCAAATAAATATTTTATGTTTATATATATGTATATATCTTTTGCTTAGTGTGTTTAATAAATAAATAAAGTAGCTATGTTGAACTGAATCTTAATAATAAAACTCTAGCATGGATATGATGAATAGTTGCTCTGTCTAATTTTCAAATTTGAGTTTTCTCTCAAGTTTAGACATACTGTTATAATTTAAAGCTTGCTCTAAACCTAAACTTGTGGGAAGAAAACTTGATCTGAAGTCTAGGTTGTTAACGGATATGATATGGGAAGGTTGAGCTTCTGTTTATCTATTCCTAGAGATGCTAAAATTCTAAATAATTTTATCTTTGAAAATCTTTAAAATATCACATGATGAGTTTCTGTATGATGAGAGTTTAAATTCCTACCACAGCCATATATACATGCTTGCTAGACTTTGAGCCACACATTTACTTTTTACTCCTTATGAGCATTGAGTGTGGTCAAGCTGTGTAGACCCTTAGGAGCTTGTCATGTGGTTAAATTAAGATTCACTTGCACGTTCACTCTCACATGCTCCTTCTACTCCGGAAGTACGCATCCACATATATCCACTCATTTCCATCTCCAGAACCACCCAAAAATATTCTACTCCTAATCCGGGAGAGAATAGCCAAAAATATTTTTATTTTCCCCTGTGAAATAAATGCTCAAGTTATCTTGGTTACTACTTGCTATATTATTTCAAGAGATGAGTGCTCTATAAAAAAAAGAGAGAAGATACGAGGAAATAAAAAGGGGCAAGTGCCCGGAACCTCGAAAAAAAAGAGAAAAGTGAGACGAGAGGTAAAAATGGACAAGTGTCCGACAGTAGAATAAGGGGTATAGAATACCCACCTGAGAGGAAAGAAAAAGAAGAGCATCTCATTCTCCCCAAAAAGTTTCAAAAAGCAAGGAAGGTATGTATCTCCTCAAAGAGCAAAAGTAGAATTAGACTTTCACCATTGTTATCACCATCATCACCATACATCATTCATTCGCCACACATGCACATCTTGATTTGACTTATTGACTTGTTACTTTGGATCCATGGTTTGACTATGCAATAAATGTCTTGTGAGTATGTATATTTTATCTCCCTCCTATGAACTCCAGATATTAAAGCCTTATTAGAGTAGGATGAGAGAGAAGCAATGTCACTATGCTTTATAGTACAAATACTATATATTTTGAGAGAAGGCATATACCATCACTGCCTTGGTAAGGATCCAAAAATACCACAAAAGAGAGATCTGAGAGAGTCATACAAGGAATCTCTGAGTTTTATTTGAAAATCTGCAAAAACTCTAGAGCTATAGCTGATCAAGAATAAGAGACATGACACTTGATTAGACTGTTCTATCTTTTAACTACTCAAGACAGAAATAATGGTTACAAGTCCCATGGTGAAAGGTAAAATGAATAAGTTTTAAGTCTTGACAGTTTACTCTAACTCAGAGATGAGACCTCATTTAAAAGCATGTGTACCGTCAATTTTTAAAGGTATTGCAACAACTTCTGATCCATCGCTGAGATTATCCTTGCTCATGGACGAGCAAGAGGTAAGCTTGGGGGAGTTTGTTGACGGTCCTTAAGTATCAAATTTAATTATCAAATAAACAAAGAAAAGGATCCAAATGAAATCAACATCCAGACTTAGGGTTTTTATCTGACAGAATTCCACGAGTTTTGGTGTTTGTCTATTTCTGCAGGGGGTTATCAGGAAATACGGAAGAAAGGCCCACACGTCGGGATTACATAGAGATATTAACGTACCGCGCAATTATCTTACATCTAGAAGACTCTAGAAGCCACGGGAACGAAGCAGAGGCAGAACGGAGCCTGGCCCAGGGCGCCCGCCCTAGGGACCAGGGCGCCTGCCCCTCTCTGGAGTCCAATCAGGACTCTCTTTCGGGATTACGCTCCACCGACCTAAAAGATCAAGGATAACCGTTCAATCAATGTCGGTTTGATCCGACAGCCTATATTCACTTGGAAGGACTATAAAACCAGACCCCCTAGCCCCTGGAGGAGAGCACCTCTCAACCCTATTTCATTATTCATCAGGGAGAAGAAGCCTCTGATCAAGCCTAGAGCCACCACATCAATTAGATATCTAGATTAGCATAGCTACATAGTATTAGAACTAGAAGGAGTCAATCTTCGATTGGTTTCCGGATCTGTCAAGAGGATTCTTGGTAATTCTCTATTGTTCTTCAATTGTTCATCTTTGTTGTTCAATATTATGAATATGACTTTGTTCTACTTCAATATATAGATTATGAATTTGCTCTACTTGTTTATATTCGCAATTATATTGTTCTTAGTTTATCATAGTTATATATTTGGCTTAGTTAGATTGGATCTATATACATGTTTAGGATCGTATAGCGTTTATCCATCGGATCCAGGGGTAAATGATAGATATTGTGTAGGCGTGGTGCTTATATCGTATTTATCTGTGATTGTACCCTATATGCCAGATCGCGGGGTAGTTCGTGGTAGTGACAGCTCCATTGATTCTTATATAGTCCCCCTCTCGTGTATTGGGCTGGCAGAGCAACATTATTACAGGAGAGTGATTGCGATGTTTCTCATATACCTTGATAATATCACTATGCATGGGCGTAGTCCTGTCTCACAATGATTGCTAAGTATAATTGCACTAACTATGATATGCTAGACTATATAGTTAAGAATAACTTAGGGAATATTCTTGTAGTTCGTCCTAATACCATGCTAATGACTTGCTAGAATATCTAATTGAGGTGCTTATCATATTTATTATGTGGCTAAGTTATGCTGATCAGATTAATTATCTTTGTCACCATTCATTACATTATATATCCTTTAAGTGACACTTATCCCTGTATGAAAGAGTTAGATAAATGTTCTCAATTATACATGCAATGATAGATACTCAATCTTATATTCCATTCTATAATCAACATTGATGATTGCTAATCCCATCCTAGTGTTAAAAATATAAATAACGATACCTGGAATACTTCTCGGTTAAAATGCTACATCGGTATTAATCTGTGCGCTTATAGATCCCATTTGTTATTTATTTAGATGAGCAATTGCATATTTCAATACCGCGTCTCTTATGTCATGCTGGGGATGACAACTTGGCTTAAGTGGCATGGGAGATAGGTTTGGCATTATTGGCGCTGTTATCAGAATTAGAAAACTAAGTCTACTTTTTGTAATGACGTTAAGAATACCCAACAGGCACCTCAAGAGTCAGATAGGGAAGAACTTAAACATGTCCATTCCCTATGTCGGCTCGATTAACGCCAAAATCAAGCCAAACCCCGAAACTGATCCAATAGAGGAGGTAATGGCTGTAACACCCTAGGTGTTAAGCATGCATTTAGCCCTATCACAACATGCATAAGCATTTTCATCAAGCATAGCATCATGAGCATGTCATTCATCCCAAAACATGATTTTATGTGCTTGATTTCATGTGTTTTAATTATGCTAAAATATGATGCTTGCTTCCAAAAATGTGAAATATTCAAACTAGGTTGATTTATGTGTAAGAAGAATTTAGAGTATTTTTGTGTAATTTTTGGAGCTATGGAATTTGAGAAATGGAATTTATACAAGATTTCCGACCGCACCAGAGCCTCAAGCTCACCGCCGAGAGCACCAGCGCCTTCGTCATCGTTAGGGTAAGCTTGTGCGCGCGTTCTACCGAGGTGAGAGTCCGTCGAGCGCCGTGAATAGCTCGTCGGAGTTACCCCGAGCTCGCCGGAGTACTCCGCCGCGACGGATCTTGTGTTTCTCTGCCTCTTTTCGCTGGTTCTTGGGTGCGCTAGGTCGGTAGGGTGGTGAGGAAGCTCGGAGAGGCGTTTGCGCACGCTCTACCGCGCCGGAGCGGCCTGGCCACGGCGAGCAGCGCCGCCGTGCCGCCATGCATGCTCGTCGGAGGTGTCCGGTCATCCTCCGGCCAATCCAAGGGTACCGTTGGGTGCGCCTCGCTGCGGGGAGCACGTTGGTGCTTACCCCGTGGCCGGAGACCTCACCGTCGGTGAGATCTGCTCGTCGGAGGTGAGCTCCCTCTCGGTCTCGCTGACCGGTGGGGTCGGGGACCCACTGTCAGTCGCAGGGGGACCCTGGTGGGTGTAGATCTGGGTGTGCGTAGCCTTTTTCGTCGGTTTTCTTGAATAAATGATTTCCAGAAATTGATTCAAAACTTGTAAAATTCATATCTTGAGTTCTACAGCTCCAAATTGGATGAAATAAATTTTGGTGTGCTCTATATTTCTAGATCTACAGTTTGATGTAATTGCATGTCATGTTTGAGTAACTTTTCTGAATGAATATATTTAATCCATGTTTTTGCTAAACTTGGAGAATGCATAGTAAATAAAATATGGTTCAGAAAAATGTGAAACTTGATTTGTTGGCTCTGCATGTATGTTTACTCACTGGGAAAATATTGCTACATATTATTTGGTGTATAGATGAATTTAAGGTAATTTAAATGCTTGCATGGCAGTGATTTATGATTTTTAATAATTAATTGGTCATGCAATAAATCTGGAAAATTTTGTGGGTGTTTCTTATGATATTAGACAAATTGTAAAAATATGAAATCTGTTGTTTGACACTTATATCACAGTAGAGTGATTATACTTACCCTATGAATTAATCTTGTGATTTTTGTGGCTCAAAATAAGTATCCAAAAATTATGAAAAATTTACAGTAGACTTCATGCGTAGCTGGTAGTCTCCTGTAATTTTTGTGGAATTTATTGATGAACAGAATTGCATGTGATTTTTAATGGGCCTAGAAATGAATAAAGAAAATTTTGAATTGTTGTGTATATAGGTTGAATAGAATAGGTTGGCTTTGAAGCATCATGTGGGTTGCTGGTTGCATTTGAAAAATAATTGTAGAAGAGAATGCAATAGATGTTTGATTCAATTATTTGTTCTTGGATGATGTTGACTACCTTGTAATGAGCATGACCGAGTACATTACATATGCATCATGTCATGACTCCTTTGGTACTTTCTCATACAAGCATCCACTCGGGCATCTCGCACTCCACTCATAAGCACCCATGCATCATACAGGCTCGCAGGAGAACGAAGTGGGACCCGAGGAACCCGAGGAGATTCAGGAGCAGGAACCTCCGGAAGCACAGGAACCCGGAGAGGAGCTGCAGGAGTGTCCGGATCACCGACCCAGCACGTTTGAGAAAGGCAAGCCCCGGAGCATTCTAAGTCTCCCTATTCTCGCTAACTTATATGATGCGCTATAATTGTTCTACTATATTGCATCTAAGTGATAGGATTTGATTAATGCCGTTGATGCATATGTACTCCTTGTTATCCCTACTCGTTCACCTACCTTGTCCTATGTAGATAGGCACGGAGTCTATGCTTAGCTTGCTTAGTCCGGTAGAAGTCGGGTGATTTCCTGTCACCTGCGAGAAATAGGTGGATACCTGCTTGATTAAGCATTGGTTGCTTGGGGAAAAGAATAACCAAGTATGGAATGTAACTGGAGACCGGGCAGGGTCTTATGGTGGGTTGACCATAGTGCCCCTGCCTGCGTCGATTAAGGACCGATCGTTGACGGCCCTCTTGTCATGTTGAACGCATGCCCCACAATTAGCTGGAAGGATAAGTCGTTCCGACCGCGAAGCCTGAACACTATCCGGGTCGGGCATCGAGCCGCCATGCGCTATATTGGTGATGGTTGAGGAGAACGACGAGGGCGCGGCGTGCAACCTTGGTATACCTTGGATACCTCAGTCGCCGGAACGGTCCTCGGGTACTGGCGGTGCCTGCCGAACCCGCGAATTGGTCCTGGATAGTGTAATACGGTGATCTGTAGATCACTTCATCAGTGAGTGTGGTTTGTGTGGGGAATACCTCGCCAGCTGGTTAGAAATCGATTCGAATCGCCATCGCTCCTGGATAGTGAGCACTTGACATGAGCTTCGTCCTCGTAGTAAGGACTATGGAACACTTGGGTTATGTTGATGAATGGTTTTAAGAAATGCTATGATGAACTATCATAGCCTTATACTCGCTTGTAATAGTGCAGGTGCAAACCTAGATGATAGGTAATGATACTTTCAACTTGAGCAAATTAAAAGAAGAAAGACTTATGTAGGTTATGATAGTAAAATCCTGCGGTTTTGCAAAATGGTTGTCAGCTACCCCACTATATAGCCTTCATGATCCTTGATGAGTCTTTATTTTAAGTTTATGATGGGTAAGTCTAGCTGAGTACCTTCTCGTACTCAGGGTTCTACTCCCATGTTGTTTTGCAGATGGTCAAATGTACTATGGTTATTGCATCCTCTGTCTGTACCCAGCCATGGGTGATGACTAGACCAAGGGTGATGGTCACTCCGTCTTCTCTTTTGCTTTTGTGGGAATGACCGAACTATGGCACTGTATCAGACTAAGCGTGTGTGTTGTATTTTCGAACTATGAAGCTTCCGCTACTTGAAGAACTTGGTTTGTAATAACTTTAAGAACTCCGATGTATTTTATGAATGTTGAAATCTGGATGTATTGTGAATGGCGACCGCTAAACTTATTACGATCTTGGCTGTTGTGCGATATGTGGTTTGAAATCCTTCGAGATTTCACGGACTACCGGGATTATATGGGCTTAAGCGTGATGGTTTGACTATGCAAATGGTCACTGTTAGGCTTAATCTCTTGTAATTTGGTCGGTTCTGTTACAGCTGGCTTCGGAGCAACGTTTAGCGAGTTACTGTTCATAAGTACGTTCTAAACAAAATCTAAACCGGTCTAATAAAGGATTTTATTAATTAATAATGATCAAGGTGTTAAACTAAGTTTTGGAAAACTATCTAGTATGCCATGGTCATATCCTTTATGCCCAGTTAAGGACTCTAAGGTGGCTAGTTAAGTACTGACTTGGGGGTTAATGCATCATATTTTTATTTCATCGCTCATACGGCGTGCAATAGTATGAGTACCATTCATTTGAGTGGTAATGTATGGATCTAATTTTCCTCTACGTCATGGTAAGTGGGAGCTGTGAGAGCATGATCGGATACACCGCCGGTCTAGGGGAGTGTTGTTAGGTACTGTGTCATGCACACATGTTTTGGTGTGTCTTGGAAACAGTACCGCATGTTGGGAATTCCGTCCTGAGAGGCGATGCCGTCATTAGGGCGATGATATGGGTAGCAACACATCACATGCATGGACGGGTGTCAGTGTATGTGAAGTGCATAGTTTTAAATTTTGTTTTGCATTAGCATACTGTGGGTGGGCTGAAATGAGTTTTCTGCAGGTACCCTAACCACATTCTCGCTTAGAACGCTAGTTACGTTATGAGAGAACGTTGTGTGCCACCACATATACCGCTTAGTGTTAACCTTTGTTTCTAAGTTTGTGAGATCGTAAGTTCGTGCATGCATCATGTTCATGTCATATCATTGCTTACTTTCCACCTTAATTTAATCTGTCCCAATTCTAAATAAAATAATTAAAAGTAATCCTCGCTCTTACCCACGGTATTCCATTTGCAGCAGATGGCACGCACTAGGCTCACCGCTCGCAAGTCCACTGGTGGGCTGGCCCCTCGCCATCTGTTGGCAGCTAGGAGCTCACGACATAAGAGCAAGTTCCTGGAGGAGTTTGGGATGCCCACTTTGCTTTGGAGGGTACTCAGTTCGATGGGGTATCCCAAAGGAAGGGACCCTCGCTACTATTGGGATAAGGAGCCGCTTGGTGACGAGACCCTGGTGGGGATCGAGGCAGTTGTCCCTACAAGTGGAGGAGACCCTGCTTGGGGTGGCTAGGTGTACGAGTCCTGAGGTGTCACGCCTTTCCACGGTGCCAGCAGGGCAGCTTTCGCAGTTCTGAGGGACCTCATGGAGAGGTTTCCACAGGAGCTGGCCCACGCCTTCGCTGGGGTGTTTCCCCGAGGTGACCCCTACACTTCGGTGTGGCATCAGTCCGAGGTGAGCGCTCTAGAAAGGAGTGCGGCTGAGGACCAGCACAGTGACAGCACAGCTATGAGTGCCATGTATGCCTTGATGAAGACCTATGGAGGCCTGGAGCGTTGTTTGGGTCGCTTGTCCGGGTCTCTTCTCACCGTCCAGGATGATAAGCGTCAGTTGCAGCGTGAGTTCGACTCTGAGGTTGAGAGGCTGCAGGCAGAGTTGGCCCGTGTGACCAGAGAGAGAGACCAGGCAGTCCAGAAGAACAGCGAGCTGAGTCAGGACCTGCTTGCAGTGCGAGAGTAGAGGGACAGGGTGACTACTGCTCACAGGAACTGCGAGCGCATGCTAGTCCATGTGCTTGGACAGAGGAATGAAGCCTGGCATGAGGAGGACACTTTGAGGGCCCGACAGCTAGAGCTAGAGCAGCAGCTAGCTAATGCTGAGGAGTACAATGAGAACTTGCATGAGGAGATCCACCAGCTGCATAACCAGCTCCACCCTCACCACCTGCCTGGAGCAGCTGAGCTAGACTCTGAGGACGAGATGGACGCGGATCCCGAGATAGGAGCAGCTACTAGTGGAGATGAGGATGAGGATGGCTCCGGCATGGACAGTGACCATAGCGAGTAGATACTAGGGCTCTAGAGCTTGTCCTTCTTCTTGTGTTGTTGTATGTTGCATGGCATGTCGTGTACTTTTGGATCTGGGCTATGTAAGACTTATAAGTTAATGTTGAAAGTCCAGTATATGTATGCTGGCAAGTTGGATGTACGCGAACCTTGTTGCGTAAATGTTAAGTAATCTGTTAGTGATGTTGTGCGTAGATGATGAATTGTTGTGCCTCTGTTTATTGTGCGAATTTATTCCCTCAGTAAATTCAGTACGGCACGATTCTACACATTTCTACCGTTGATAACAACTCCTAACAAATGCTTATCATTGACGTATGCATATGGTGCAAACACGTGGCGGGGGTAACAGCAATCCGGGCCTTGGAGCAGGTACATCCGGAGGTGGGGCTCAACGGAATGAGGACAGAGCACCAACACCGCCACCACCACCGCCTCCTCCGTACACTGCGGACGTGTTTTTCGCGCAGTTTCTGGGGAGCCAACGCAACATGGAACAGATGCAGCGTAACATGGAAGAGGCTCTGCGCAACATAGCTGACAACACCCGTCGTGGGGATAATCAGGGTGGCCGAGAGGTCAACCAGTACAGTTCATTCAAGGACTTCATGGATACCAAGCCACCAATCTTCAAAGAGGCTTTGGAACCGCTTGAGGCAGATGAGTGGATCAACACCATGGAGCAGAAGTTTCGTCTTCTCCGAATGACAGAAGAACTTAAGGCTGAGTATGCGGCATATCAGATGCAAGGACCCGCTGGGATTTGGTGGTCCCATCACCGTACAACCTACCCAGAGGGAACCCCAATTACCTGGAACCGTTTCACCACAGCTTTCCGGGGAAATTACATTCCTCCGGGTGTGGTTGAAATGAAGGTTGGGGAGTTCATGAGGCTGTCCCATGGGACGAAATCGGTGAAGGAGTATCTACATGCTTTCAATAATCTCGCTCGCTATGCCCCTGAGTTTGTAAACACGGAGGCTAAGAAGATTGCTAGTTTCCAGAGGGGCTTGAATCCAAAGATGCTAAAGACCATGGGTACAGGGGCCAGGGCTACCTTCAATGCTTACATCAGTGACTGCCTCACCCAGGAGAACAACAACAACAACTACAGTGCATCCAAGTCACGTAAGAGGGCTTTTGAAGCCGGATCATCTCAGTCCAGGGCACCAGTGGCAGGGCGACACCAGTATCGTCCTCCTGCCCCAGGTGCTAGGTTCCGACCGCCGCAGAGAAGGAACACCGGGCATCCAACACAGCAGAAGCCGTACAAGGTGGCGATAGCCCCTGCCAAGCCAAAGGCAGTTCAAGCTGCAGCACCTACCGTCAACAATGTGCCTAAGGGTCCGTGGTATAACTGCCACAAGATGGGGCACTTTGCTAAGGAATGTCCCTACCCCAAGAGGCAGCAGCCAACCTATCCAGCTCGTGTGCACCATACCTCGATCGAGGAGATCCCGGAAGGAGAACCGGTAACAGCTGGTATGTTTCCTGTCAACCAACATCTTGCAGTTGTTTTGTTTGATTCTGGATCATCGCATTCATTCATGAGCCAAGAATTTGCACAAAAGCATAGTCAACCAGTTACAGATCTGGGTTATGGCTATCGCATCAGCTCAGCAGGGGCAGATGTGTTGACCAATAGAGTGGTCCGAGGGGCAACCCTAGATATAAGTGGCCGAGTTTTTCGGGTAAATCTAGTGGTCATGCCTGGGTTAGTTTTGGATGTTATCATGGGCATGAACTGGATGAGAGAATGCGGTGCTGTCATAGATACTGGGAAGAGAATGTTATCCCTCAGAGAACCGCAGAGCAATCGCTCTTTTCAAGTACCTCTGCCCCGTCGTCTTGACTTTGCTAGCATCTCTTGTGCTACGCACGTGGTTCCATTACCACAGATCCTAGTAGTCTATGAGTTCCCTGATGTTTTCCCTGAGGAATTACCAGGACTTCCCCCAGATAGGGAAGTAGAGTTTGCAATTGAGTTGATCCCAGGTACAGCACCAATATCTAGAAGGCCGTACCGGATGCCACCAAACGAACTCGCTGAGTTGAAGAATCAACTAAAAGAGCTACTGGATAAAGGGTTCATCCGGCCAAGCTCGTCAGAGTGGGGTTGTCCAGCGTTGTTTGTGAAGAAGAAGGATCAATCGTTGCGCATGTGCGTGGACTATCGTCCACTCAATGCAGTGACAATCAAGAATAAGTATCCCTTGCCAAGGATCGATATCCTGTTTGATCAGTTGTCCAAGGCAAAAGTGTTTTCCAAGATAGATTTGAGGTCTGGGTATCATCAAATCAAGATTCGTCCGCAGGATATCCCGAAGACTGCTTTTTCCACCAGATATGGGTTGTATGAGTACCTTGTCATGTCCTTTGGGTTGACAAATGCTCCTACATACTTTATGTATCTGATGAATTCAGTCTTTATGCCAGAATTGGATAAGTTTGTTGTGGTGTTTATCGATGATATTCTGGTTTATTCCGAAAATGAGCAAGATCACGCCGAACATCTGAGAATCGTGCTGACACGATTACGAGAGAATCAGTTATATGCCAAGTTCAGCAAGTGTGAGTTCTGGTTGAAGAAAGTTCCTTTCCTAGGGCACATTCTGTCGGAAGAAGGGATTGCTGTGGATCCGTCAAAAGTGCAGGAAGTCATGGACTGGAAGGCACCAACTTCTGTCTTGGAAGTTAGAAGTTTTCTTGGTCTGGCCGGGTATTATCGCCGATTCATACCTGACTTCTCTAAGATTGCTAAGCCAATGACAAGTTTGCTGCAAAAGGATCATAAGTTTGTCTGGACGAAAGGGTGTGAGTTAGCCTTCCGCACCTTGCGAAAGTTGCTAACCACTGCTCCCGTTCTGGCACAACCTAATATCGAAAAGCCTTTTGATGTGTTTTGCGACGCATCGAAGAGTAGCCTGGGGTGTGTGTTGATGCAAGATGGCAAGGTGATAGCTTATGCTTCCCGACAGTTGAGAAAGCACGAAGTCAACTACCCAACTCACGACCTCGAGTTAGCAGCAGTGGTACACGCTTTGAAGATTTGGAGACATTATCTGCTGGGAAATAAGTGTCACATTTATACCGATCATAAGAGTTTGAAGTACATCTTCACTCAGTCCGAGCTAAATATGAGGCAACGACGGTGGTTAGAGCTAATCAAGGACTATGATCTGGAAGTTCACTATCATCCGGGCAAGGCTAATGTAGTAGCAGATGCGTTGAGTCGTAAACCGCACTATCAAGTGGTTCAACCGTTGTTTGAAGATCGGTTCAATCTCATGCATCCTGAGGTCTTATGTCACATACAACTCAGTTGTTCACTCGAGAGTCAAGTCATTGAAGGACAGAAAACAGACAAGGGTATTTTCTACATCAAGGAGAAGATCAAAGATGACCCAAAAACTCAATTTCGCGTTGATGAGAAAGGGGTACTGTGGTTTCAACATCGGTTAGTAGTCCCGAAGGATCGAGAATTGAAGAATCGCATCATGGATGAAGCCCATCTCTCTAAGCTTTCTATTCATCCTGGCAGTAGCAAAATGTATCAAGATCTAAGACCCCACTTTTGGTGGACCAAGATGAAGAAGGAAATAGCCGCATATGTAGCCCGTTGCGACACGTGTTGCAGAGTTAAGGCCATCCATATGAAACCTACAGGTCTGTTGCAACCGTTATCAGTTCTAGAGTGGAAATGGGAAGAGGTCAGTATGGACTTTATCACAGGATTACCGACCACGAGGAAGGGGAATGACTCGATTTGGGTGATCATAGATCGATTAACCAAGTCGGCTCATTTCATTCCAGTCAAGAACACATACAGACCTCCCGAGTATGCCGATATATATATGGCTGAGATTGTTAAGTTGCATGGTATTCCCAAAACCATCATATCAGATAGAGGACCACAGTTCACCGCTCACTTCTAGGAGCGAATGCATAAGAATTTGGGAACCAGTCTGATAAGAAGCATGGCGTACCATCCCCAGACTTCAGGACAAACGGAGAGGCTAAACCAAGTATTGGAAGATATGCTGAGGGCCTGTGTGCTATCATCCAAGGGATCATGGGAGTCATGGTTACCTTTGGCTGAATTCTCCTACAATAACAGTTATCAAGGGAGCATCAAGATGGCCCCATTCGAAGCTTTGTATGGTCGGAGATGTAGAACTCCGTTGAACTGGGTTGAACCTGGTGAGAGAAGATACTATGGTATCGACTTCGTGAATGAGGCAGAGAAGAAGGTACAAATCATACAGCAGCATATGCGCGCAGCGCAATCCCGACAAAAGAGTTATGCTGATAAGAGAAGAAGGCCACTTGAATTCAGAGTAGGTGACTATGTGTACCTCAAGGTTACGCCAATGAAGAAGGTCCAGCGTTTCCGAGTTCGAAGCAAGCTTGCACCCAGATATGTGGGACCATATCAAATACTAGAGAGGAAAGGCCTAGTGGCCTACAAGATTCAGTTACCTGAAGAGTTGAGCTCGATCTTTCCGGTCTTCCATGTGTCGCAACTGCGGAAATATTTGAAGGTACCTGAGCAAAGAATTGAACCTCGAGGGATCAAAATAAAAACAGATTTAGAGTATAAGGAGCAACCAGTGGGAACTGTAGATACCAAGGAACGGGTAACCCGAAACAGAATTGTCAGAACTTATAAGGTGGTGTGGAGTCATCATGACCATTGGGATGCCACCTGGGAAACAGAGGATTACTTGAAAACAGTTTATCCAAAATTTCATAAGAAATGGTTAGTAACCCAAAATCTCGGGACGAGATTTCCCTAAGGGGGGAAGGGCTGTAACACCCTAGGTGTTAAGCATGCATTTAGCCCTATCACAACATGCATAAGCATTTTCATCAAGCATAGCATCATGAGCATGTCATTCATCCCAAAACATGATTTTATGTGCTTTATTTCATGTGTTTTAATTATGCTAAAATATGATGCTTGCTTCCAAAAATGTGAAATATTCAAACTAGGTTGATTTATGTTTAAGAAGAATTTAGAGTATTTTTGTGTAATTTTTGGAGCTATGGAATTTGAGAAATGGAATTTATACAAGATTTCCAAATTGAATTTATTTAAAAACCTAGAACTAAGTTTTAATTTGTAATTCAAATTCTATATGGAATTTAGTCTTGCTTATTAAAGCAAAGTTGTAGAGTTTTTGTTTTGGACCAACTTTGTTTTTGGGAGCAAGAGGTGAAAATGATTTTAAATTGGTCCAAACGAATTTAGAAAGAATTTGGAGAAAAGAAATTCAAAAAAAAGGAAAGGGGCAGGCGTGCTGGGCCAACCCCGCTTCCCTTTCGGCCCAGCGAGCGACCCGGCCTGCCTCCCCCTTCCCCTCTCTCCCGCGCGCGCGGCGCCTGCCTCGCTCCACCCGGCGCCGGCCACGTGGCGGCCGTACGCCGGCGTTGGACGCGCCGCGGCCGGCCTCCAACCCCCCCTGGTCGGGACGCCGGCTCGGGCTCCCAGGCCATTTCCTCCGTTCTGTCCCCCGCGCCCTCCTTCTCCTTCCTCCCTCCGCTTGCACCCCGCAGCAGCAGCAGCTCCTCCGTGCGCCATTGCCGGAGAAAGCCCCGCCGCTCGCCGCCGACCGCACCAGAGCCTCAAGCTCACCGCCGAGAGCACCAGCGCCTTCGTCATCGTTAGGGTAAGCTTGTGCGCGCGTTCTACCGAGGTGAGAGTCCGTCGAGCGCTGTGAATAGCTCGCCGGAGTTACCCCGAGCTCGCCGGAGTACTCCGCCGCGACGGATCTTGTGTTTCTCTGCCTCTTTTCGCTGGTTCTTGGGTGCGCTAGGTCGGTAGGGTGGTGAGGAAGCTCGGAGAGGCGTTTGCGCACGCTCTACCGCGCCGGAGCGGCCTGGCCACGGCGAGCAGCGCCGTCGTGCCGCCATGCATGTTCGTCGGAGGTGTTCCGGTCATCCTCCGGCCAATCCAAGGGTACCATTGGGTGCGCCTCGCTGCGGGGAGCACGTTGGTGCTTACCCCGTGGCCGGAGACCTCACCGCCGGCGAGATCTGCTCGTCGGAGGTGAGCTCCCTCTCGGTCTCGCTGACTGGTGGGGTCGGGGACCCACTGTCAGTCGCAGGGGGACCCCGGTGGGTGTAGATCTGGGTGTGCGTAGCCTTTTTCGTCGGTTTTCTTGAATAAATGATTTCCAGAAATTGATTCAAAACTTGTAAAATTCATATCTTGAGTTCTACAGCTCCAAATTGGATGAAATAAATTTTGTTGTGCTCTATATTTCTAGATCTACAGTTTGATGTAATTGCATGTCAGGTTTGAGTAACTTTTCTGAATGAATATATTTAATCCATGTTTTTGCTAAACTTGGAGAATGCATAGTAAATAAAATATGGTTCAGAAAAATGTGAAACTTGATTTGTTGGCTCTGCATTTTTGTTTACTCACTGGGAAAATATTGCTACATATTATTTGGTGTATAGATGAATTTAAGGTAATTTAAATGCTTGCATGGCAGTGATTTATGATTTTTAATAATTAATTGGATCATGCAATAAATCTGGAAAATTTTGTGGTTGTTTCTTATGATATTAGACCAATTGTAAAAATATGAAATCTGTTGTTTGACACTTATATCACAGTAGAGCGATTATACTTACCCTATGAATTAATCTTGTGATTTTTGTGGCTCAAAATAAATATCCAAAAATTATGAAAAATTTACAGTAGACTTTATGCGTAGCTGGTAGTCTCGTGTAATTTTTGTGGAATTTATTGATGAACAGAATTGCATGTGATTTTTAATGGGCCTAGAAATGAATAAAGAAAATTTTGAATTGTTGTGTATATAGGTTGAATAGAATAGGTTGGGTTTGGTGTATCTTTGAAGCATCATGTGGGTTGCTGGTTGCATTTGAAAAATAATTGTAGAAGAGAATGCAATAGATGTTTGATTCAATTGTTTGTTCTTGGATGATGTTGACTACCTTGTAATGAGCATGACCGAGTACATTACATATGCATCATGTCATGACTCCTTTGGTACTTTCTCATACAAGCATCCACTCGGGCATCTCGCACTCCACTCATAAGCACCCATGCATCATACAGGCTCGCAGGAGAATGAAGTGGGACCCGAGGAACTCGAGGAGATTCAGGAACAGGAACCTCCGGAAGCACAGGAACCCGGAGAGGAGCTGCAGGAGTGTCCGGATCACCGACCCAGCACGTTTGAGAAAGGCAAGCCCCGGAGCATTCTAAGTCTCCCTATTCTCGCTAACTTATATGATGCGCTATAATTGTTCTACTATATTGCATCTAAGTGATAGGATTTGATTGATGCCGTTGATGCATATGTACTCCTTGTTATCCCTACTTGTTCACCTACCTTGTCCTATGTAGATAGGCACGGAGTCTATGCTTAGCTTGCTTAGTCCGGTAGAAGTCGGGTGATTTCCTGTCACCTGCGAGAAATAGGTGGATACCTGCTTGATTAAGCATTGGTTGCTTGGGGAAAAGAATAACCAAGTATGGAATGTAACTGGAGACCGGGCAGGGTCTTATGGTGGGTTGACCATAGTGCCCCTGCCTGCGTCGATTAAGGACTGATCGTTGACGGCCCTCTTGTCATGTTGAACGCATGCCCCACAATTAGCTGGAAGGATAAGTCGTTCCGACCGCGAAGCCTGAACACTATCCGGGCCGGGCATCGAGCCGCCATGCGCTATATTGGTGATGGTTGAGGAGAACGACGAGGGCGCGGCGCGCAACCTTGGTATACCTTGGATACCTCGGTCGCCGGAACGGTCCTCGGGTACTGGCGGTGCCTGCCGAACCCGTGAATTGGTCCTGGATAGTGTAATACGGTGATCTGTAGCTCACTTGATCAGTGAGTGTGGTTTGTGTGGGGAATACCTCGCCAGCTGGTTAGAAATCGATTCGAATCGCCATCGCTCCTGGATAGTGAGCACTTGACATGAGCTTCATCCTCGTAGTAAGGACTATGGAACACTTGGGTTATGTTGATGAATGGTTTTAAGAAATGCTATGATGAGGTACTATCATAGCCTTATACTCGCTTGTAATAGTGCAGGTGCAAACCTAGATGATAGGTAATGATACTTTCAACTTGAGCAAATTAAAAGAAGAAAGACTTATGTAGGTTATGATAGTAAAATCCTGCGGTTTTGCAAAATGGTTGTCAGCTACCCCACTATATAGCCTTCATGATCCTTGATGAATCTTTATTTTAAGTTTATGACGGGTAAGTCTAGCTGAGTACCTTCTCGTACTCAGGGTTCTACTCCCATGTTGTTTCGCAGATGGTCAAATATACTATTGTTATTGCATCCTCTGTCTGTACCCAGCCATGGGTGATGACTAGACCAAGGGCGATGGTCACTCCGTCTTCTCTTTTGCTTTTGTGGGAATGACCGAACTATGGCACTGTATCAGACTAAGCGTGTGTGTTGTATTTTCGAACTACGAAGCTTCCGCTACTTGAAGAACTTGGTTTGTAATAACTTTAAGAACTCCGATGTATTTTATGAATGTTGAAATCTGGTTGTATTTTGAATGGCGACCGTTAAACTTATTACGATCTTGGCTGTTGTGCGATATGTGGTTTGAAATCCTTCGAGATTTCACGGACTACCGGGATTATATGGGCTTAAGCGTGATGGTTTGACTATGCAAATGGTCACTGTTAGGCTTAATCTCTTATAATTTGGTCGGTTCTGTTACAATGGCAGCCACTCACCTAGAGGCATTACAGCCTAATCTAGAGGAGGAAGCTAAGGATTACATCGAAGAGCTAGAAACAGAACTAGACGAACCACTAGAGCTAGATGAATCTAAGCCACCACCTAAACCCTCCATAGAACTTAAGCCACTTCCCCCTGGGCTTAAGTATGTCTTCCTTAACGGCGATAGGGGTAGCCCTGTCATCATTAGCAAACAGCTCTCTGAGGAAGAGGCCGCTAAAGTTATCGCTGTATTAGAGAAACACCGCTCTATCTTAGGATATTCCCTCCAAGACCTTAAGGGAATTAGTCCCGCTCTCTGCACTCATCGCATACCCATAGAACCTGATGCTACACCTTCTAGGGAGCCTCAAAGAAGGCAAAATAATGCGATGAGGGAGGTAGTGAAGAAAGAGGTCTTGAAGCTCTTACACGTGGGCATAATCTACCCTGTTCCAAACAGTGAGTGGGTCAGCCCCGTACAAGTAGTTCCTAAGAAGGGAGGAATGACGGTAGTAAGAAATGATAACAACAAGCTTATCCCACAACGAACCATCACAGGATGGAGGATGTGCATAGATTACCAAAAACTCAACAAGGCTACAAAGAAAGATCACTTCCCGTTACCCTTCATCGATGAGATGCTATAACGGTTAGCAAAGCATTTTTTTTCTTTTGTTTCCTTGACGGTTATTCGGGTTATCATCAAATCCTGATCCATCGCGATGATCAAAGTAAGACGACATTCACATGCCCTTACGGGACATATGCATATAGGTGCATGTCTTTTGGCCTATGCAATGCTCCTGCTTCCTCCCAAAGGTGCATGATGTCCATCTTCTCAGACATGATTGAAGAAATCATGGAAGTCTTCATGGATGACTTTTCCGTCTATGGGAAGACTTTTGATGGCTGTCTTGAGAACCTAGAACGCGTCTTACAAAGATGCCAAGAGAAGCATTTGATCCTGAACTGGGAGAAATGTCATGTCATGGTTCGGGAGGGGATAGTGCTAGGACATAGAGTGTCTGAGTGTGGGATAGAGGTGGATAGAGCTAAAATAGAGGTCATAGAACAGCTCCCACCTCCCATGAACGTTAGAGGCGTACATAGTTTTCTTGGTCACGTAGGTTTTTATAGGAGGTTTATACAAGGATTTTCACAAATCGCTAGACCTTTAACAAACTTGTTAGCTAAAATACACGCTTTAATTTTGACGATGAGTGCTTAGATACTTTTTACTACCTCAAGAAAGCACTTATCTCTTTGCCAATCATACAACCCCCTGATTGGTCGCTTCCTTTTGAGATAATGTGTGATGCTAGTGATTATGCTGTAGGAGCTGTCTTAGGACAGACCAAAGATAAAAAGCATCATTCCGTCTCTTATGCTAGCAAAACACTAACTAGCCCACAGCTAAACTATGCAACAATAGAAAAGGAGCTTTTAGCTGTAGTGTTTGCTATAGAGAAGTTTAGATCTTACTTAGTAGGGGCAAAAGTGATCGTTTACACTAATCACGCAGCATTAAAATACCTACTCACTAAGAAAGATCCTAAACCAAGGCTAATAAGATGGATCCTGCTACTCCAAGAATTTGACTTAGAAATAAAAGATAAAAAGGGAGTAGAGAACTCGGTCACAGACCACTTGTCTAGAATGCAGATCGAGGATAAACATGATCTACCAATCAACGGCTATCTTCGGGATGACACACTCCTCAAGGTGTCAGCTGCCTACCCGTGGTATGCAAACATTGTCAACTACATGGTTTTTGGTTATGTGCCACTGGGGGTAGATAAGAAGAAGCTGATCAAGAAGAGCCAAGTGCATCTTTGGGATGACCCCTACCTCTATTGGGTCTGCCAGGATGGTGTGCTAAGAAGATGTGTCTCTATGGAAGAAGCCATTCAAATCATTGAGAAGTGCCACAGGGCTGAATATGGAGGCCATTATGGTACATTCAGGACCCATGCCAAAATTTGGCAAAGTGGATTCTATTGGCCTACCATGTACCAAGACACTCAAGACTTCATCAAGAGGTGTGAGAGGTGTCAGCGACATGGGAATATAAATACCCGTGATACCATGCCTCTTACAAACAACCTTCAAGTGGAGCTATTTGATGTCTAGGGATTTGACTACATGGGTCCATTCCTGCCATGTCAAGGCTATGAGTACATCTTAGTGGCAGTGGACACGTGTCCAAATGGGTTGAAGCATTGCCTTGCAGAGCAGCTGACTCAAAACATGCCAAAAAGATGTTCCAGGAGATCATCTTCCCAAGATTTGGCACCCCAAGGTTGGTTATTAGTGATGGGGGCAGCCACTTCATTGACAGGAGATTCTGTGAATTCCTAACGGAAGTAGGGATAAGGCACAATGTGGGTACACCTTATCATCCCCAAACAAGCGGACAAGCAGAAACCTCAAATAAGCAAATCAAGAACATTCTGCAAAAGACTATCAAGGAAATGGGGACAGGATGGGTGAACAAACTCCATGATGCACTTTGGGCATATAGGACCACATACGAGACCCCCATCGGTATGTCACCATACCAGCTTGTATACGGAAAGACATGCCACTTACCAGTTGAGCTCGAGCATAGGGCACATTGGGCCAAAAAAGATGAAATATGGACCTACCCTCAGCCGGCCTCAATCGAAAGCTTCAAATCTCAGAACTGGAAGAATGGAGAGAGAAAGCTTATCACAATGCCAGAATCTACAAGGAAAGAACCAAAAGATGGCATGATAAGCGAATCAAGCAAAAAGAGTTCCATCCTGGGAACAAGGTTCTTTTGTTCAACTCTAGGGTCAAACTTTTTGGCCATGGGAAGCTGAGAAGCAAGTGGGAAGGCCCGTACCTGGTGATCGACGCCACGACATATGGAGCCGTAACGCTTCAGGACAACGATGGCAACGTCTTTAAGGTAAATGGTCATCGCCTCAAGCTCTTTTATGAACATGAACCTTTAGAAAAAGAAGTAGACATGATAGAATTTGTTCTAAACCCCATCAACTAAAATCTATATGTCATTCTATTTCCTTCTTGATTGCTTGATCAATAGATGGAATGTAGACTTAGCACACTTAGGGGTCAGGCCACCTAAACTCTTGGGTGGCCCGAGAGACACACCTGGTCGAGCCAGACTCCCACTAAGGGGGTCAGTCGACCGAGGTAAGTGTCAACCCAAAGGACACTGCACCTGTCACAACTAAGGGTGGCCCGAGAGACACACCTGGTCGAGCCAGACTCCCACTCAGGGGGTCGGTCGACCGAGGTAAGTGTAGATCCAAAGGACACTGGACCTGTCACGACTAAGGGAGGCTGGAGCACAAACCCCGATCGAGCTAGGCCCCAAACAGGGGGTCGACCGACCGACTCTTAGTGCAATTAGGCACCATGCCACGTTCAGGATAGAGTGTGGAAGGTCGCCACGAACTCGAAATTTCAAAACTTTGAAATTGGCTGGTCGACCGATCCATCTTTGAAGGGATGCAAACAGTCTCGGATCACTCTCATCCCTCCTGATTATCCCTCCGACCCTCCAGGTCGATTTCAAATTCCTATGGCTAGGAGCATCCTTCTAAGTCTACAAATAGCTCCCACCTCTTCTTCTTCTTCCTCCCATTACTTTCCACCTCGAATCAAGAGCCATTCTAAACTCTTGAACACCTCACCATCACCACCAACACCTTTCCATGGCCCCTCCATCGAAAAACAACCAGATCGTCTGCCGCCCTGACTCACCGATGCGTGCCCTCTCCCTTACGGAGGAATTAGAGCAGCTCATGGCGGTGGATGTCATCGAGGCAGAGCCTCTGGCCATGGTGCCACCCACCGGAGGGCCATTGGGGCCAAACGCCCAGTGGGTCGACCATGTCTTTGGGTCGACCGACCTAGAGCACGGTCACTGGTGGACCCCCCAGTGTTTCCCCAAGACGGGATCCTCGTCGTGTTCCCTCACCCCAAGGAGAACGCTCGGGAAATCCCCGACAAGGGCCACCACGCCAAAGTGGCCTACCACAGGCCAATTGGCATTAAAAGGAAAGTCTCCGATGGGCACCAGCAAGGCCCCCATCGCTGTCTCCTCCAACACTATGGGCAGCTCAGCGTTCACGCCTTCCTACACCCTAACTTCACCGCTGTTGCGCAAGATTATGAGCGCAGGGCCTGGGATGGGGAAGAAACTCATCCCGTCCCTAGACACCGAAGAGAGGAGGGCCCTGAAGGAGTCCAACGACTCCACCAGCAGCTCCGTTCGCTGTCGACTGTCTCCACCTCCCATCAGAGGACCTCCTGGCCAATTTGAGGGGGAGCAGGAGAAGAGCGACGTGGAGAAGCTCCTCCACGTCACGGGTGTCCTGCGCAAGAAGAACACGGCCCTCATGGAGACCGTGTCAGAGCTAAAGATGGCTTACCGGGACTTGGAAGACGAGTTCAACCATCTTCGCATTAACAATAATGCGAAGATCAAGAGGATCGCTAAGGCGATCAACAAAGAGGATCTAATAGAGATCCTCTCTCCCTAGTTTACTTTGATTAGATTATTAGGCACTTAGTTTTGAATTAGTCCATTTTGATTTCTTTAGTTCAATTTCCCTTTTGATTTTCCCTTGTAAAAGTGCCTACAATATTTGAATTCCTAAATAAAAAGCCTAGTTGGAATAAAATAAGACTTTGAGTGCTGCTGGTGTGTTGCCACTAGCAGAACATGTGCACGTGACGTCTCTTCGTGTTGTTGAAATTCAGAACGCAAAAAACCTCAAATGTGGGGGATCGACCGATCCACCCTATGTCACCACTGGACGAAACAAAGCACGCACTTTGGTTAGGAGCACAGAGTCAAGTTGACACACCAAATATCGACCCAAATACACGGTCAGTCGACCGAAGGGTTTGCACCACCCGGAAAACAGACGTCACAGCAACACTCCACGCGTCGAGGGGAACACAGGGCCACCCTAGTAAGGATGAAAACGGAATGGAAATATCATGAACCGAACCGAACCGCTTTCTATATTGGATCCGATTGAATTCGTATTTTCTTGTCCGACTTTACCGTTTTCGCTTTCGTATTTTAGATGTTTCGTATTTCAAATGTAAAAGTAGAAAATGGTTTAGACATTTTTCGACTATTTTCTACTTTTAATTTGAAATATTTCGAATTCAAAATTTGGTTTAAATCGAATTTAGTCAACTGCACGGTCACACAGCCCAATTACAGAGTACTCACCATGCATCTGTGTTCTTTCTACTAGTGGCTAGCTATGTTCCTGCTAGCTATTAATTACTTGTTCTTATTTATGTGTGGGCTATTGTATTAAATACCTAAGACCAAGAATCATGCATTTTTTAATTATTATATGCACTTAAACTTGATCGTGTATATACTTAGTTATGCACTTGGTACTACACATCGGTATTTCGTATTGAGTTTTCGTATATCGACCGTGTTCGACATAAATCCGCTCGAATTGGTTCGTTTTCGAAATTCTTGATATTTCGTAAGTTCGCGTTCGTTTTCGTGTCCGACTTTACCATTTTCGTTTTCGTTTTCGTATTTCAAATGTAAAAATAGAAAACAATTTAGGAGTTTTTCGACCGTTTCTGACCGTTTTCATCCTTACACCCTAGGCACAACAGGGTTGGGTCGGTCGACCCCACCTGGTGACCTCGGGCCCACCAGCTAGCATCAACACGATGACCCTCATCTTCCTGTCTGGTTTGCATCCCTTACTCCCTCTCATCCTTACTTTTCCCTCCTCTACTCTAAATGTTTAAAATGAAATTTAATTCACAAGATTAACGTGATTTTTGGCATTTTAAGATCCATGTGACACATAGTTCATTCTGGCATATGTTTATGCTTATGGGTACAAAAATTATATAGGAATTAATTTTGACTAAGTTGTTGATGAAAGTGACCTAGTTCTAAGCTTATGACACCAATCCTGTTCAAGGTACTTGGAATTTTATTTTAAATATCATAAAACCATAGTTTTATTCACTCCTCATAAACAATGAAATTCCTTCCAAAGCCAAAACATGTATGTCTGAAATAACCCTTGTGTGCAGCTTGCATATTTATTGAGTTTGGTCAAATCATGTAGATCATAGTGAGAGTTTTTGTCATAGTCCTAAGATCAAGATCGCACACACCACATTTTGTGCCACTCATACACTGGGAGCACGCTACATCCCATTCCATCCCACAAATATAGATGCTCCATATGCTCAATAGTGCAGAATCTCTCTCTAAAAGTTAAGTATAGATGAGACACAAAAGCAGAGGCTAAAAAAATGGTAGCCTTGTCTCATAGAAACAAAGAAATAGAGAGAGCAAAGTCAACAAAGGAGCTATCTAGTCATCATTCTCATATCACACACACTTGCACATCTTGATCTCGGATTATGACACTCCTCTCCTTAGATCCTTGCTTTGACTTTACAATAAATACAATGCATGATATGCTACCTTGTTTTTCCCTACCAAGCTCCACATAAGCCTGATAGATGAAGGATGTAGCAAGAAGGGCTGATAGTTATGCCTTGGTAAGATTGGTGTCGGTGTTTTCCCCCCCGGGGGTCACACCAACGAGTAAAACTAGTGTGTGCTCCCCTTTCCAGATGGTGATGCAAGAAAAGACACAAATATTTATCCTGGTTTGGGCAAGAGAAGGCCCTACGTCCAGCGGGGGGGGAGTGTTTGTATTATCTTGCACCTAAGTGCTTGTACAGGGGTGAATACAAGCCAATATGGATGGAGGGATGAAGATGAAGTATGGTAGCTTTTCTACGTATGTCTTGTCTTGTGTATCTGCTCCTGAGCTTCCCCTTTTATAGTTCCAAGGGGAGGCCTAGATTACATGCATAGGCAACAGAGTAGGGGCTGATAGGGGTGTGGCGCGCTGACCTACTCGAGGCCTCCGTACCGGCGTGGCCTCGAACCGTCTTGTCTCGGTACCTTGATGATGATTACGTGTGCCCCTAAATCATGCTCCTGTGCGCCGTCCTAGTCCGGTTTATCCATTGCACGCTCGTATGTCGTGGCGGCAGCCGTGTCAGAGTGGTTGAGGTGCCGTCTTTTGTCGCCCGGCTCTTCTCTGGGAAGGAACACGCCTGCTCGAGGGTCCGGCGCCGCGCAAAGCTTTGCTGAACAGAGCGCTAACTTTGGGCGTCTCGAGGGGGTCTTGACGAGACGTTCCGACCACCTCGCTGCGCCCTGCCATACTCTAACTCGTTTGGTGGGCAAGGCTGCAAAAAGGAATGATTGGATGGAAGCTTGTTCCCTATCACGCTTCCCGTGACTGTCAGGTTAGGTGAGAACACGGCAGGCGCATTAAATGCCCTGGTTCTCGTGCCCACGTCAGGCGGCGGGCGGCGTCCTTGCGCTCGAGGCCTTTCGATTCATACGATCTTGTTTTCGTATTTGACGGTCGCCGTCCGGTCGAGCCCCAGTCGATTCGCACGACGCTCTTTCCGTGTTCGAGGCTATGGACGTCGATAACCGTGCGTGCGACCGGGGGGCATCGAGTCGGGGGCCTCAATTTACGTACGGGCGCTCTCGCTATGTGCGTCAGTTAGGGTACCCCTTACTGATACCCTCGATAGTAGCCCCTGAGTCTCTATTCGAGTGCTTGCGCTCGAGTAGAGGCTATTTTTGTTGGTCGAGTTTCTGTGGGGTCGCGCGAGCGACCCCGCGAGGGTAGCCCCCGAGCCCTTGGAGGAGTTTTTGACTCCTTCGAGGGTTATGTTGCCCAATCTGCGGAAGCGCTCTTGATGTTCGTCGTGGAAGGTGAGCCAGAGGCTTCGATTGGTTGGTTTCACATCGGGGTTGGGACGTACTCCCAGCGGAGCGAGCGCCATCTACCCCAGATTGAGCTCCTAGCGGGTAATCCAAGTGAGAACCTGTGCCCCGTTCGAGGGGGTCAGCTGTAGCCCAGAGGCGTTCTCATAAAGCGGGGTCAACGTGGTCGGGGTTACTGGTCTCATTCGATAGAGTCTAGCGGCTCGATGCCTCCCTTCGGGGGGATTCCTCTCGACCGTCTCGCCCTCGCCTTGGACATCCCCAGCGAGTTCTCGAGGTGGGCCCCGTTTTTCGACCACTCGCTGGGCATCCCTGACTCTAGTACTCGAGATCAGCTGTCGAACCCATTCGGTGGGTCAGCCCGCGACCTCTCGAGATTTTCACCATAACGAATGCGTACCTTAGCTTACAGGGGAAGGAAAAGGTCGCGGCGGTTTGCCTTTTTGCCCGTTGGGTGCGCCATTTCAGGCGGGAGCCGTTGCGGCACTGTACTGGCGTGGAATTCGTAGCGTCCCGTCTGTAAGAGAAATAATTACTGTTAGGCGGCACATTTACTATGGGAGTTACTGTATCCATCGGATCTGTCCGTTGGTGGTCTGCCGTCTATAAATATCCTTGGGTCTCCCTGCCATCGCTCCTTCCGCTTTCCGCCCCTATTCTTGCCTCTGCCACCTTGCCATCTCACGCGCGCGCACCCTCGAGCAGTAGCAAAGTCCCTCTCCTTCCTCCTGAAGATGCCGGTGAGACTCATCGCCGCCGATGACTGGCGCCCGTCGTCGATGACGGAGCGCCGGCTGCTAGAGCTCGAGAAGGAAGGGCTTTTGCGCCCTCGCACTTCGTCATCACGGCCAGAATGGATCGCGCCGGCGGCGGACCACCGGGAACCAAGACCGCCCAGAGGGTATGTGGTATCCTTCGCCAAATTCCACCGCCATGGTCTGGGCTCTCCTCTGAGCCACTTTATGCGGGCTCTCTGCCACCATTACGGTGTGGAGCTTCAACATTTTTCGCCAAACGCCATCACTGCCGCAGCGGTTTTTGCCACGGTGTGTGAGGGCTACCTCGGGATGATGCTGCACTGGGACCTGTGGCTCCACTTGTATCGGGGTGAGCTCTTCCATGCCCCCAGTGGAACCACAGGGGTGAGGAAGCTGGTGCGGGCCGGGTGCCTCAACCTAGTGCTCAAGACCGGCAAGTCGGAGAAGCCGCGAGAGTACATCCCGGTGGGATTGACGTCGAACCACGCCGGGTGGGACTCCTAGTGGTTCTACCTGCGGAACAACGACGACATCCTCCCTTCCTACACTGGGTGCTTGATCTCGGAGCGCCCGGACCACTGGAGGTACGGCGTCGTCCAGACTCATCAACCGCGGCTCGATCCCATCCTCGACGCCCTGAAGAAGCTGCGCGAGGAGGGCTTGACAGCCGCGCTCGTTCTCTCAGTTGTCCATCATCGGAGGATCCTCCCGTTGATGTCTCGACCGATGAGGATGGACGAGATGGGTCCTGGCGTTTCATCCCGAGATCTCGAGGCATGTCGGATGTCCAACGAGGCTCCTACGGATGAAGAGGTTGCAGCTAGGGTCAGGGCAGCTGTAGCGGGCGACTTTCAGCCTGAGCATGTCAATGGCTTCCCTATGAGGCCCGACCAGGGGTCGATTGACCTGGTAAGTCCTTTTCCCTCTTATGGCTTCGATTCTTGATTTTCTTTGGTCCTTCTTAAGACTTATCTTTGCTTGTGCAGGGATCGATTGACGCTCGATCCTCGAAGCCTCCAGTAAAGGAGGATGAAATCAATCGCGACAAGCGGCATGAGTCCGTGGAAAAGCAGAAGTCCGCAAAGGACTTAGAAAAGAAGAAGAAACTTGGACACTGAAAGCCCAAGTTTGTTTTTGGTAATTAATGACACCAAGTTGCTAATGCTATGTGTTTAAGTGATTTGAGTTAGGCATAGCAACACATGTGATGAAGGTGCATGGTGGCATGGAAAGGTAGCCATATGATCACAAAGGGATGAAGCATGAAGTGGAGATCATGGTGATAGACGAGGAGCAAAGTTATCAAGGCAAAGGTATAAACATAGGGTTTTACTTTTGCCGGTCTAAGATGAGTAGAGAAGTGATTGACCGGGTTTAGGATAAATAGCCGACTATCAAGAGGGGAAATCACGGTCATCTCTCGAATCAAGTGCTACTAGGTCCATATCTTGAGCATATGCATTAGGATCTAGTATAGTGCTAACTTAACTCCTTTGGTAAAAATGTTTGTGAAAAGCTAACACACATGCACTTTGGTGGTGGACACTTGTTGGTGTTAGAACTTTTATAAAGGAGGTGGAGTTCCTAGGGTTGAGAAAAATAAGTGTATTTTTTCTATTGCGCCGGTGGGAAATTTTGGAGAAGTCGCAGGAGTGTTTTCTCACTGAGAAACACTCACCGGACGCTGAGTGCGGAGGCACCGGGCGCTGGCCTCAGAGTTCGGTGTGCTTGCCCCTGCTAGGGTTGAGCACCGGACGCACTCTGAGAGCGTCCGGTGGTTAGCGTCCGGTGTGCGGGTGTTTTGCGACCCTCTCTGCACATGGGTCCGGTGAGCACCGGACGCTACCGGTGCTTAGCGTCTGGTGCCCCCGATTTCAGCCCAGTGAAAGTGGCCAACGGCTAGTTTCTTTGAGGGGGCTTATAAATAGTAGGTGACCGGCTTTGGGGGGTTCTCTCTTGCACATTTGATTACTTGAAGCATACTTTGAGCTAGAGAACACTCCCTCCACTCATCTCCTTGCTTGATTGCTAATCTTTGTGAGATTGAGTGAGATTCAAGTGCTTTGCTTTGAGAGTTGCATTTAGTGGCACTTGATTCTTGAGTTTGCTGCGGATTTCTTGTTACTCTTGGGTGTTTCCCAACGCCCTAGATGGCTTGGAGCAGCGGTGGTGTTGAGCTCGTGATTGGAGATTGTTTCGAGCCTCACCAAGTGACTTGTGAGGGGTTCTTGAGCCTTCCCCGCGGGAGATCGCAATTGGCTACTCTAGTGGATTGCTCGTGGCTTAGAGGATCCCCATCTTATGAGTGGATGTGTGGCACCCGCTGAGGGTTTGGCTTTGGTTTGCCAATTAGCTCGTGATCCATCAAGTGGGTGTATCGCCACAACGAGAAGTAGCTTGCCGGGAAGCAAGTGAACCTCGGTAAAAAATCTTGTGTCATCTCTTGCCGAGGTCTCTCTTGTGATTGTGTACGTGATTGATTGGATATATCTCATCTCTACAACGTCGATATAACAATCACTCTCCTCTCTTTACATACTTGCCTACCTAGTTAGTTTAGCTTGTGTAGCTTAGTTCTTGCTAGTATAGAGTTGTTGTGTAGCCTTCTCTAGTTGTGTTTTAGTGTTTAGCCTTCTTGCTAGACTTGTTTAGGTGGCTTGCATAGCTTAGTTGTGCTGGTGCTAGAATAGCTTCGCCTTTTGTTTTACTAATCAACTTGTCTAGTTGAAGTTTGTAGAAAATTTAAATAGGCTATTCACCCCCCTCTAGCCATTTGGACCTTTCAAGTGGTATTAGAGCCGAGGCACCGTTTATTTGAGGCTTAACAACCTACGGTGAAGAAATGGCTCTTAGTTTGCATATCAACAACATTAAGAAGGCACCTTACTTTGATGGCACAAATTATGCTTATTGGAAGGTCAAGATGACCGCCCATCTCAAGTCAATCAATAGAGAAGTTTGGAAGGTGACCGAAACAAAATTTGAGGTTGCAAATGAGAATGCACCAACACCAGTTGAAGAAAAGAAGCTTCAATGCAATGACATTGCAATTAGTGCTCTTCATGAAGCTCTTGATGACAAGACCTTTGAGCAAATCAAGAACATTGTGATTGCTCATGATGCATGGGCAAAATTAGATGAAACATTTGAGGGCACCAAGGGAACCAAGACCGCCAAGGCATACATCCTCCAAGAAAAGTTCTCAAGCTTCAAGATGCAAGAAGATGAGAGTGTGCCGGAGATGTTTCACCGATTGCAAGTCATTGTGAATGAACTCAAAGCACTTGGGGAAGAAGTAAAAGATAGTCCATTCTCTATGAAGTTCTTGAGAAGCTTGCCCAAGAGATTTGACACATTGATCACCGTGCTAGTCAAGACAACACTTAGTGAATCAACTCCCCAACAAGTGTTCCAAGAAGTGATGATCGATGATGCTTATAGAGAAGATGATGAGAAGGATGAGTTGATCAAGAAAAAGAAGAAGGATGATGAAAAGAAGAAGAGTGTGACATTCAAGGCCTCCACATCCAAGGGCAAAGCCAAGCAAGAATCATCAAGTGAAGAAGAAGCAAGCTCTTGTGATAGTGATGAAGATGAGGAGATGGCTCTTCTTGTCAAAAGATTTGGCAAGTTTATGAAGAAGAAGGGCTATCGGGCAAGAAGCAAGAAGAGCTCCTCCAAGAAGAATGACCACTCCATGAGGTGCTTTAGATGCCATAGCAAGGATCATCTCATCGCCAAGTGTCCCTAAGATAGTGATGATGAATATGCTATCAAGAAGGAAAGAAAGAAGCAAAAGAAGAAGCAAGAAAAGAAGGAAGGCTCAAACAAGAAGAAGGGTGATGCCCATGTTGCAACTTGGGATAGTGATGACTCCTCAAGTGATGATGAGAGCACCAAGAAGAAGGCGCATGCTAGCATTGCAATTCAAGGAAAAAGCTCCATCTTCGACACTCCATCATGCTTCATGGCTAAGGCCACTAAGGTATCATCCGATGATGAGAGTGACCATGCTAGTGATAGTGATAGTGATAGTGATAGTGACGATGATGAACCAACTAAAGATGAACTAATCACTATGCTAGAAGATTGCACTCATCACTATAAAGAAACTAGAAAGGAGTGCAAGGCCTTGCTTAAGGATAAGAAAACCCTTGAGCAAGAACTTGATGAGCTTAGAGCATCTTACGAGAGTCTAAAGGAAGACCATAAGAAGCTTCAAAAGGCTCACACTAAGCTTGAAGAAGCTCACTTCTCTCTAGTTAACAAGTGTGAAAATGAGCCTACTAAAATGGTGAAAGCTAAAACTTGCAACATAGGCTTTTTCCCCATGTGATATCTTAAGTAAGCCTATTGTTGTTGCTTCTACTAACCCTTCATGTAGCACATCTATATCATTCTCATCTAGTAGTGATGGTTTCAGTTGTGACACCACACTAAAAGTTGAGAATGAAATTCTCAAGAAGAAGGTGAAAGAGCTCAATCACACCTTAGCCAAGGCTTGTGGTGGTGAGGACCGCTTGCTTATGTGCTTGGGTAGCCAAAGAGCTTCTCTTTATAAAGAGGGATTAGGCTATAACGCCCAGAAAGGCAAGGCCGCCTTTGCTCCTCACAAGACTAGTTTTGTGAAGAACAATGGTCGGTATTGCAAAGCTTGCAAGCAAGTTGGTCACCTAGAGCAACAATGCATGAACAAGAAACCCAAAGCTTATGTATCCTCAATTAAGCTTAATTCCTTCTATATGCTTACCAAGGATACAAAAGGTGTTCATGCTAAGTTCATTGGTGCACCATGGATGGGCTCAAAGAAGAAAGCCATTTGGGTACCAAAGAGCTTAGTTGCTAACCTTGGAGGACCCAATCAAGTTTGGGTACTTAAAAAGAATTGATCTTGTCTTGTAGGTCAATTACAAAGCCGGAGGATGGCATTGGGTGCTTGATAGTGGGTGCACTCAACATATGACCGGGGAGTCTTGTATGTTCAAATCAATTGATACAAATGAAAATGGTGGCTTTGATTCAATCACCTTCGGCAACAACAAGAAAGGCAAGGTCAAGGGGCTTGGTAAAATTGCTATCTCAAATGACATGAGTATATCAAATGTGTTCCTAGTTGAAAGCCTTGATTTCAATCTCTTGTCAATTGCACAACTTTGTGACCTTGGTTTCAAGTGCATCTTTGGAAGTGATGATGTTGAGATTGTTAGTCTTGGTGGATCAAACTTGATATTCAAAGGATTTAGGCATGGTAGCTTATACTTGGTTGATTTCAATGATAGTGACACTCAATTGACATCATGCCTAATTAGCAAATCAAGTTTGGGTTGGTTGTGGCATAGAAGGCTTGGTCATGTTGGAATGAAACAATTGAACAAACTATTGAGGCATGACTTAGTTAGAGGCTTGAAGGATGTCACCTTTGAGAAGGATAAACCATCTAGTGCTTGTCAAGCCGGAAAGCAAGTTGGAAATGCACATCCTAAGAAAAGTGAAATGAGCACAACAAAGGCATTCGAGCTCTTGCACATGGATTTATTTGGGCCAACAACATATACTAGCATTGGTGGCAACAAGTATGGATTTGTGATAGTAGATGACTACACTAGATACACTTGGGTGTTCTTGCTCTATGACAAGAGTGATGTTTGTGATCTATTCAAGTCTTTTGTCAAGAGGGTGCAAAATGAGTTTGAAACCACTATCAGAAAGATTAGAAGTGACAATGGTAGTGAATTCAAGAACACAAGAATTGAGGAATTGTGTGATGATCTTGGCATTGGACATCAATTCTCTCCAACATACACTCCTCAATCCAATGGTGTAGTTGAAAGGAAGAATAGAACCTTGATTGATATGGCTAGATCAATGCTTAGTGAATACAATGTTAGCCATTCTTTTTGGAGTGAAGCTATCAACACGGCTTGCTATTATAGCAACCGTCTCTATTGCTATGGGAAGCTTGGAAAGACACCATATGAGCTATTGAATGGAAGAAAGCCCAACATTGCATACTTTAGAGTGTTTGGATGCAAATGCTACATTCTCAAGAAAGGCACTAGATTGAGCAAGTTTGAGAAGAAATGTGATGAAGGGTTCTTACTTGGTTATTCCACCACAAGCAAGGCATATAGAGTTTGGAACTTGGCAAGTGGCACATTGGAAGAAGTCCATGATGTTGAGTTTGATGAAACCGAGGGATATCAAAATGAAGCTCAAAATCTTGATGATGTGAGGGGAGATCAATTGGCAAATGCAATGAAGATCATGGATGTTTGTCGACGAAAGCTAGTCGGCAGTCTACCTTGGGGTATACCCACGGTAGTAGTTTATCGGTAGACGGTGCGCAAACTACGAACTCGATGGTGACGCAAGACACGGACAAGCTTTTTATCCAGGTTCGGCCGCCGAGTTGGCGTAATACCTACGTCCTGCGTCTGGTTGTATTGATTTGTGCTGAGAGAATATGATGTCCTAGGGGGGTCCCTCGCCCCTCCTTATATAGTCTGGAGGGCGGGGTTACAGATCTGGAAACTAATCCTAGTCGGTTACAATTGCCATGGATAATTCGATGTCAATTCCTATTCTAACCGACTAGAATCCTGCTTGATCTCCACATCTTGTTTCCTTGCGCGAAACTCCAGGTTGTCGGATCAAGCCTTGAACTCGTCTCGTAATGAACCAAGCCTCCTGGCCGAAATCTAGCCGTAAGGGTATAGGGGTTTATACCCCCACAACTAGTCCCCGAGCACCATGTATTGTGATGTAACACGCCGTCTTGAGCTTCTTCGATCAGTGTGGCTTGACATCTTCAATAAGCAGGAAAGTCGTCCGAACAGTTGCAACGGTATTTTGACCAACTCAAAAGACGGTTGATCAACATTGACATCGAAGAAGCAGGTTGTTCGAAGAATGCATGGTGCTCTTAAAAAAAATTTCTTTCCTGATGAAGTGTGCCCACTTTACCTTTTTGAAAGGTATAAACATCAAAAAAGCAAGCAAATTCACCGCTAGGTGAAGTGTGCCCACTTAGTCCCCGAGCCTGGTAGTAGGTGACGTAGGCACGTGGTGCCAGGGTCAAAAGAAAATTCCCCAAAGTAGTTTTGAGACTGAGATGCATCGCTAGATGCATCGTACCGATGTAGTCCCCGAGCTTGCTGGAAGGCGAAGTATGAGCCTTGTAGCAAGGTCAAAAGTGAATTTACCAGTCCCCGAGCATGTCATGCTCGTCTGCAAATGAAAAGACCAATCGACCAGTCCCCAAGCACTAAGTGTGCTCCTTGGAATTATATGTTGCTATACCGTACGACCAGTCCCCGAGCGTCGAGTGCTCGGTGGTCGGTGCATGCTTTTAAAGCTTTGAGCTGATAGACTGGGCGACCAGTCCCCAAGCGTCGAGTGCTCGGTGGTCGGTGCAGTCCTTGAAGTTCCGAGCTAATAGACTGGGCGACCAGTCCCCGAGCGTCGAGTGCTCGGTGGTCGGTGCAGTCCCCGGATTGTTGACTCACTGGCGTATGTGTCTTCTTATTTTTGAAAAGATCTTTCCAGTTAAAGTTGACGTGACGAGGCCTCCTGACGGGGTGTCAGACGGATGCATGAAAAGTTGCACCTGACAACTGTACAGCCGCCCTTTGCATGGTTTGAGAAAAGGAAACCATCAATTGGTACGAAAACTCCGCCGCATTAATTGTCTATAATCATTGTAAACCGAAACGCCGCGTCCGCCGCATGGCCTGCCCACTTCCCGAGAATACAGGAAGTGGGAGAGGTGGAGTTGCGGGCTTATAAGAGCCTAATAGGTCCGCCTGTACCGCTTACCCTGCTATTGCCTTCAAACCTTCCGCTCTCATCTTCTCCAATCTCCTGCATCTTCCTAACTCAAGCCCACATTCGCACCTCTAATGGCGAAGAGCGACTCCAGGAAGAGGGCCGAACTGATGGCCAAGGAGTGGAAGAAGTCTCGCAGCACCACAAAATCTCTTGGTGACCTCGTCAATATGGGGCTTCTGCACGGCCCGGAGCTCGGCGGCTGGAGGGCACCGGAGGGGGAGAGCTACCCCGACCCTCGCGCCGGTGAGATCGTCGTATTTGAAGATTTCATTAAGAGGGGTTTTGGTGTTCCTATTCATCCTTTTCTTCAAGGTCTTCTTTTGTATTATGAGATCGGGATTTGCAATCTGCACCCGAACTCAATTCTCCTCATTTCCACCTTTATCCACCTGTGCGAGGCCTATGTTGGCATAGAGCCGCACTTCGATCTTTTTCGGTATCTTTTCTGCTTGAGGAAGAAGGGAGCAGTTGGAGGCTCCAAGGTTGCAGGTGGAGTATACCTCAACCTTCGTGATGGAATGAAGAATCGCTACCTGCACTGCCCATGGAACACTTCCTTGACCGAATGGTACAGGAAGTGGTTCTACATCAGGGAGGAACCGGGCAGCTCCACGTTCTGCGACGTGGGATACATTCCTGAGAAGAGGACGAGCTGGACCGACCGCCCGGAGTTCGACGGTCCAGTGGCGGATCTCATGAAGCTGATCGACTGGTCGCGCCTGGACGGGCTTGGCGTGGTCGGCAACTTCATTTGCCGCCGGGTGATGCCCTGCCAGAAGAGGGTGCACTCGGCGTACGAGTATGCCGGAAGCGCAGACCCGACCAGGATGCGGTCGGAGATCTTGGAGAAAGCGGAGGTACAACAGCTGTTGAACGAGCTGTTTAACTTCGCGGATGGGGGCTTCATCCGTGGCAGTGATCGGGTGCAAGCCTTCAAGTTAGGACGACCAGCACCAAAGGTATGCAGCAGATTCTGTTTTAGCATTCATATATCGTCTGCAGTTGACTCATCTCTGTTGCTTTTGCAGATCGGCGATGTCGACCGGTGCACAGTGTATGTATCACTGGCACCGGGGATGGAAAATCCTGCGGGAGAGGTCCCGCCAGAGGAGGACGCTGCTCGGTGTACTCATTACACCAGCAGTGAGGAAGACCAAGCCCGCCTCGTCCCGACCTCCGAGGAGAGGGTAGCGGGGAAAAGGCCATTGCCGGCAGATCCCTTGCCGACACCGGAGCTGCCGGCAGATCTACCGGCGGAGAGCAGCCAAGCACCGAAGCGTCGTCGGCTCGTGCGGATCGTCGACGACGACGACGACGAGGAGGCTGCGCCGTCGTTGGTCCGACGGCCTCGGAGCCGCCCAGACAATGCGCCGGTCGCCACTGATCGAGTGGCCAGCGGCGCCGCTGCCCCGCAAGCTGTCGAGATGGGGGCACAGGTGCCGACCGGCCGGGCGAGGAGGAGGTTCACCGCGACCCACCTTCGGTCAGACCTGTAAGTGTTCGACTTACGTATTTTGGACTCCTCTTTGACTCTTTTTTTTTTGAAATTTAACTTTTGTTCCTGTAGTGCGGCATCGGATGTCGACCCCGGCCAAACTGCCAGCCAGGGAACGGGCGAGCCTGCCCGCGGTTCTGGGGATGCGGCCCCCCAGACCACAGAGCAGCCAACGGCTGCAGTCGCGCCTGGGAGCACCGAGGGGCTCCCGAGCGCGGCACCGACTACGACAAGCAGCCCGACCAGGGCTGGAGAGGCTCCCCCAACTGACTCCTCAGAGAAGGGAAGATCTCCGACCGCTCCTCCTGCCGGGGGGAGTGAAGTCCCCACGCCGCCCCGAGCAGGAGCCTCTTCGGCTGCGGGCTCCCCAGGTCTGGTCCAAGGGCCAGTAATACCTGGGACCACCACCGGGGGTGACGCAGCACAGGAGGAGGAAACCCGGGCGGCCTCCGATGATGAGGTGGAAGAGATTGAGGGTCGTCCCCGTGATGGCCGCCAACACGTGTATGTGTGGCGCCAACGCGGGGATCACTTTATCGGGCATGAGGAGCTCGCCGAGACCGAAGAGGCCGCCAGGGTGGAGCGCGCGGCCAAGCGCCTCGTCGACGAAGTCAAGGTAAGCGGCTTTTTGTACTGCTGTACATTCTTTTGCCTTGTCTTGCATGGTCGTTATATGCTTGCTTTGTAGGGCGCAATGAAAACGGCGAAGTACCGGAAACGGTGCTTTGACCAGATAGAAGGCGTCATGGCCGAGAACAAGGCCCTTGCCGCGGAGGTAGACCGGTTGCGGGCGGAGGTCGGGGAGAAGGTGGTCGAGATGAGTGCCGAAAAGGAGCGTCGTCTCGACCTCGCTCGTCGTTTGGCCGACCAGTACCGGCTGCAAGAAGGTTAGTCACACGCTCCGAGCAGCTTCGCGTACTTGTATAGTTTGCTTTGCTGACCAGTTTAGGATTCACGCAGACTTGGAGGAGGAGGTGGCGAGCCTCCGACAAGAGAAGGAGCAGCTCAGCCAACAGCTCGCCGGTGCGCTGGAGTCCGGGCGGCGAGCAGGAGAGGAATTGGGTCGAAAAGACCGGGAGCTATCTGGTAATGGGTGCCGCCTTGTTGGTTGCTGCCTGCCCCTTTTTTATGCCGAAAATAACGCTTCGTTTCGTTTGCAGTGCTCAAGGTGAACGCCAAAAAGCACCTGGATGATCTGATCAAGGACCGGGACTCCTGGAAGGTCAACTATTGCAGGATCTGGAAAGGAGTGTCCCCGGTCCTAGACCTGATCAGTCCCGAGCTCCCGGAGAGCCAGCCCCGCGCGCCGCAGTTGACCCCGGTCGAGAAGGCGCAACGGGCGTGGGACTGGCTCCAGCAGTTTGTGAAGGACGCCGGGGAGTTTGCCGGCGTGCACGTCCTCAGCATGGTGCGCGCCCACTACCCCCTGGTCGACTTGAGCAGGCTGGAGAAGGGGTACCCGAAGGAAGTCGGCCCGCAGGACGCGGACGAGCTTCGGGGTAGTCTGGTGGACTTGTCGTCGACAGTGATCGGCGACATCAATCTGTGCGGAACGGCCACTCCTCCAGACCAGCCGAGTTCAGATAGGTCGGCCAGGGAGTTGTCGGGCGCGTCCGTTGCGGGAGATGGGCGGTCGACGCCTGCGGTCTCGACCAGCCAGGCGCCGGTGGCCCCGACCCCTTCGTCCGGGCAGCAGGGCCAGGCGGGTGATCAGCCCGAGCAGCTAGGCCAATAAAGTAGTCTGTAGGAATAGACTAGTGTCTGCCCGTTAGGGTATTTATTGTAAACTTTGTATGTAAAGTTTGTAATAAAGTTTACTTTTTGTCATGACTGTTGTTTTGAGCGCTGTAAAAATATCTGAGTGACGTGTCACCGTATTTGTCTTGGTTGTCGCTAAGAGCATCCATTGCAGGAGTTTTGCCGAGTGCTGTGTGTGACAAGGTATAGGCAAAAAATAGAGAATTTCATTATCAAAAATTATAAGATACTTACAAAAGAAAGTCATTAAAACTTTATGGATAGAAACGTCGCAGTTTGTCGATGTGCCAAGAGTTAGGCACTCGTGTTCCGTCTGGGTATGCCAATCTGTAGGACGTAGGTCCTGTGACCTCGGTCACCACGAAGGGTCCTTCCCAGGGAGTGGATAGCTTGTGCATTCCCTCCTGGCTTGTTTTCCATCGAAGCACCAGATCGCCGACCACGAAGGAACGGTCCTTGACGTTCCTGTTGTAGTATCGCCTGACTGCCGCGAGATATTTGGCTGTTCGGAGACATGAAACTAAACGCTTTTCCTCCATGCAATTGATTTCGAGTTCTCTGGCGTTGTCGGCGGTTGCCTGGTCGAAGTGCTCGATTCTAGGAGATCCGAAGTGTATGTCAGACGGCAGGACCGCCTCTGCACCGTATACCATGAAGTAGGGAGACACCCCTGTGTTTCGACTGGTCTGGGTTCGGAGGCCCCAGACCACTGCCGGCAATTCTTTCATCCATCGACCGGGTGCTCTGTCGTTTTCGGTGTACAGCCTTTTCTTTAGGGCGTCAACGATCATTCCGTTAGCACGTTCGACTTGACCGTTGGCACATGGATGTGCCACTGACACATATTTTATGACTATGCCTCTGTCATCGCAGAAATCCCAAAAAGTGGTGCCAGTAAACTGAATGCCCAGGTCGGTGATTATGCTGTTCGGGATGCCGAATCTGTGTATGATTTGATTGAGGAACTCCACAGCCTTCTCGGAGGTTGCCTTGACCAGGGGCATGTATTCAATCCACTTGGAGAACTTGTCGATTAACACGAAGACAAACTTGAAATTGCCCGGGGCTGGTTTAAATGGTCCGATCATGTCAAGCCCCTAGCAAAGGGCCAAGACGACGGGATGGTTTGAATTTCATGGGCAGGTACGTGGGTCCTCTTAGCGAAAAACTGACATCCTTCGCAATGCCGAACCAGTTTTTCTGCGTCGCCGACCGCGGTTGGCCAATAAAAACCTGCTCGGAAAGCCTTTCCGACCAGCGTTCTAGATGCGGCGTGATTGCCGCAGGATCCAGCGTGTATGTCCTCCAAGAGCTTGATACCGTCATCTTGGGGTATGCACTTGAGCAGTACTTCGGAGCTTGCGTTTTTCCGCATGAGTTTTCCGTCGACCAGGATGTAGTTCTTTGATCGTCGGATGAGGCGCTCGTTCTCTGTTTTGTCCTGAAAGCCTGTCCCGTCTGATATGTATTTGATGAACGGGGTACGCCAGTCACGCCCACCGGTGGTCGGAGTGGCGTCATCTATGAGCATTGCCTCGGTGGGTTGCTTGTCGACCAGGGGGGAGCTTACGCTCGGCTCATGGATGTGCTGGACGAAAATACCCCGCGGGATTTGGGCCCGAGATGAGCCTAACTTTGACAACGCATCTGCTGCTTGGTTCTTATCCCGGACCACGTGGATGTACTCTATGCCATAGAAGTTAGTTTCCCATTTGCGAATTTCTTTGCAGTAGAGATCCATCTTCTCGTGGGTTGCGTCCCACTCCTTGTTGAGCTGGTTGATGACCAAAGCGGAGTCGCCGTAGACATAGAGGCGCTTGACCCCCAGTTCAACGGCTAGTCGTATGCCATGCAAGCATGCTTCGTATTCGGCGACGTTGTTTGACGCCGGAAAAAGGATCCGAAGGACGTAACGGAGTTTGTCCTTGTTGGGTGATACGAACAATATCCCAGCGCTTGCACCGTTGATGTTCAAGGACCCGTCAAAGAACATTGACCAGTGGTCTGAGACATCGGGAACGGAAGGCTCGTTGAGATCCGTCCATTCGGCAATGAAATCGACCAGGGCTTGAGACTTGACAGTGGTGCGACTCTGGAACTCTAGGGAAAATGGACATAATTCCATTGCCCATTTCACGATTCTGCCATTGGCGTCTTTATTGCGCAGGATGTCCCCGAGAGGAAAGCTGGTTGTCACCAGGACTCGATGGCCGTCGAAGTAGTGCTTCAGCTTTCTTGACGTTATCAGGATGGCGTATATAAGCTTCTGTATTTGTGGGTACCTGGCCTTGGACTCGTTTAAAAATTCTCTTATGAAGTAAACGGGTCTCTGGACCTTGAAGACGTGACCTGGTTCATCTCGCTCGACCACTATTGCCGTGGAAACAACCCTGTCGGTTGCAGCAATGTAAAGGAGTAGGTCTTCATTGGGCTGAGGCGCTGTGAGGACAGGTGGTGAAGTGAGGAAGGTCTTAAGCTGAGTGAACGCAGCGTCGGCTTCCTCTGTCCAAGAGAAATTTTCTGACGCTTTCAATAGTTTGAAGAAAGGGAGGCCTTTTTCTCCCAGCCTTGAGATGAAACGACTGAGGGCGGCCATGCATCCGGTTAGCTTCTGAATATCCTTGACGTTCTTCGGTGGTCGCATGTCGAGTACGGCTTCGACTTTTGAAGGGTTTGGTCGTATGCCGTCACGACTGACGACGTTGCCGAGCAGTAGACCGGAAGGAACGCCGAAAATGCATTTCTTGGGGTTGAGCTTCCACTTGTACCTATTGAGTGCCTTGAAGGTTCGGTCTAAGTTGTCGATTAGGGTGGTCGCGTCCCTTGTTTTTACGACCACGTCGTCCACATAGGCCTCGACGAGGTCATCGCGAATCTCGTCGTGGAGGCATTGCTGGATGGCCCTTTGATAAGTGGCCCCGGCGTTTTTAAGTCCGAAAGACATGGTAGTGTAGCAGTATGCGCCGAAGGGTGTGATGAAGGATGTTTTGATCAGATCTTCTTCCTTTAGCGAGATCTGGTGATAACCAGAGTAGCAATCTAGAAAGGAGAGGAGTTCGCATCCGGCCGTTGAGTCGACCACCTCGTCGATGCGAGGAAGACCAAAAGGATCTTTAGGACAGTGTTTGTTGAGATCGGTGTAATCAACGCACATTCTCCATTCATTATTCTTTTTGCGTACAAGAACCGGATTGGCGAGCCAATCGGGGTGATACACTTCTTTTATGAATCTGGCTGCTAGAAGCCGTGTTATTTCTGTCCTAATAGCCTCCTTTTTGTCACGAGCGAACCGTCGCAGTTTTTGCTTGATTGGTCTTGCGGTCTTCGAGACATTTAAGGAGTGCTCGATCAGGTTTCGTGGGACACCGGGCATGTCTGCGGGTTTCCATGCGAAAACGCTCACGTTGTCCCTTAGAAACCTGACGAGCGCGTCTTCCTATTTTGGATCCAGGTTAGCCCCGATGAGGGCTGTCTTCTCGGGGTTGCCATCGACCAGCTGCACTTCTTTGTACTCCTTGGATTTCGAGTTCTTTCTGGCTGTCTCCTGCTCAGGTAATCAGAGCTGGTCGGGAGGCAGCTGTGTGGCTTGGTTTGCTGTTTCCGCCATGCGGATTGAGAGGTCAATTGCCTCGGTGATCTTGAAGCTTTCTTCTTCGCAGGTGTACGCAGTGTAGACGTTGCCTCTGACGGTTAGGACACCCTTCTCCGTGGGCATCTTAAGGACTAGGTATGAGTAGTGTGGGACTGCCATGAACTTTGTCAGCGATGGGCGGCCCAGTATGGCGTGGTAGGTCCCGTCGAAATCCGCGACTACGAAGTTGATGAACTCCGTCCGGAAGTGATCGGGTGTGCCGAATTGGACAGGCAATGTTATCTGTCCGAGGGGCACCGAACTTTGACCTGGCAAAACCCCCCAGAATTGGGCGTCGTAAGGTTTTAGTTGTGCCGGTGATATCTTGAGGGCGGGCAGGCTGTTGCGGAAGAGGATGTCGATGGAGCTTCCCCCGTCCACGAGCACGCGCTCGAATCTGATGCTGTTGATGCAGGGGTCAAGAATCAGTGGGAAACGACCCGGCTCTGGGATAGCAGCCCACTGGTCCTTCCTGCTGAACGAGATCTCCCTGTGGGACCACGTGGGAAATTTCGGATCTGCGATCAGCCCGTCCGTGCTGTCTATGTTGAGGCAGGCTCTCTTTAACAGCTTTCTTTCTCGCTTGGACTCAGTGGAGACCTTGCCTCCGAAAATGGAGTGGACCACGTCAGTGGGGCTGACGTATTGGTGTCGGGGGTCCCTATCTTGGTCCTCATCCTCATCTTCGTGGTCGTGCCCGTCGCGCTTGTTATTTTTCTTGGCGGAGTCGTCTTGGGCGGCCCGCCGTGTATAGATACTTTTGAGGACGCGGCACTCTTCCATGGTATGATTGGACTTTGGGTGTAGTTGGCATGGTCCCTTCAACGTTTTGTTGTAGTCTTCTTGGTAGTCCCGTCGTCCATTGGGACGTTTGACCGTATTTACTTCGTGGTCGTAGTCGCGGGGGCGTTTTCCTCTGAAGTCGTCGCGCCACCGATCCCAACCCTCTCGGTGATCGCGGTTGTCGGAGCGGCGGTGATTTCTGCTGTCGTAGCGACCACGACCGTCATCTCGCCGGGGAGGCTGGTCGGGACCTCTCGCATCGTCTCGGATTAGTTTTTCTGCGTCGTCGGCATCGGCGTAATTTTTAGCCGTGGCGAGGAGCTCTGCTACCGTTGTTGGACGTTTACGCAACAGCTTGTTCCTCAGCGCTTCGTGGAATCGCAGGCCCTTGATGAAGGCTGAGATGGCCTCGTCATGAGAAATCTTCGGGATTTTGAGGCGCATATCCGAGAATCGTCGGATGTAATCGCGCAGAGGTTCGTTCCTCCTGTCCCTTATCCTTTCAAGGTCATACTTGTTTCCAGGCTGCTCGCATGTGGCGATGAAGTTGTCGATGAAAGCCTGGCGCAGCTCTTCCCAAGAGTCGAAGGAGTCCTCGGGCAAGCCGAGAAGCCACTGATGACCAGCCTGGTCGAGGACTACGGGGAAGTAGTCGGCCATGACGTGCTCATCCCCTGCCGCTGATCGGACGGCGATTTCATAGAGGGTGATTCAGTTCTCTGGATTTTCCTTGCCGTCGTATTTTTTAAGTTTTTCGAGCTTGAAATTGCGGGGCCACACGACCTGGCGGAGGTGTGAGGAGAACTGTCTTAGGCCCGGAGGACCGTGCGTTGCATCGTACTCGATGCGTCGCAGGTTTTCGTGGACTGCTCTCTCAGCGGCGCGCCTGTTGATGCGGTCCCGGGCATCTTTGGGAGGGATGTTGTGCCGGAGATCCCTGTGTTGATCTTCTTCTTGGCCGCGTGCGCGGTTCTGCTGGCGGCGGCCATCGGCGTCCCGACCACCATCGTCGCGCCGTGAGTCCCCTCGACGGTTGTCGGGGGAGCGGCTGCGGTGACGCCCGCTGGGTGGGGCCCGGCTACGATTAGTCTGGTCGGAGGCGGCTCCCGTATAGGAGACGTCCTAGACTCTCTTGAGCAGAGTGGCTGTCTGTCCCATTGCGGCGATCAGGTGTGCTCGGATGCTGGTCCGGACTCCCTGGCATTCGGGGGTATCAGGAAGCCGATCTAGGTTAGCCATGGCAACAGCTACGTTGGCGCTTGGCATTTTGTAGACTGGCTGGTCCCCGACCATGTCGAAGGCATCGTTGAGATTATTTGGTGGCATTTGTTGTTGCTCGTCCGCACGTCGTCGGGCGCGCTCGGCGTTACGCTGTTCGTGGAGTTGCCTCTGGTCATCTGTTTCTCCATCAACGTCCGGTTCGTCGGCGCTGACATTAAACACAATATCCCCTCGCCGGGGGGGAAATATCGGGAATCGGTCGAAACCCGGAGGGTGTGAAGGGAAATCCAGGTCGTAGTCCTCGTCTTCAGTGTTTATAACCTCGGTGGGAACGGAGCCGGTGCTTGAGTTGGTGCTGGAGACCTGGCCGTCCCGTATTTCTCGGATTGTCACCATGTTGACGTGGTGACGATTGTTCCTTGTCGGCGACCAACCCGCCTTGCTAAAAATGGATTGGGTGTGCCGTGAGTAAACAGAGGCCGAGTTGTTCAGGCCGCAAGGATAGTCTTCCTTCCTGAGCTCGATGGATCGTCCTGAGGGGGTTGAGGTTATCGTCAAAGACGTTCCCAGCCGTTCGTGTGTGGCGACACGAGTTGGCCGGCGGGATTTGAAAAAATCCGCTGGAGCAGCTTGGTCGGGCCGACGCAGAACCCCATCTATGAGTTGGGAAACTTCGAGTAGCTTGGGGTCAACGCGATCGAGTGCTCGGAGAAGGTCCGAGCAGTCGATCGCCTTTCCCTTGTAGGGTGGGATCGGTAGTCGGGTGCTTGGTGCCGTCGTGCGCGTGGTCGGAGACAGCGTGATCTCAGATTGGATCTGGGTCTCTTTCGAAACCGTGGTCGCGAAGCCGCCGCTGCACGTCGTCCACGTGATCTGGCCGACGGTGAACGTGAGGCCTTCGGGCACGGTCGCGGAAGCTGGGATCGTGACCATCTTGTTCGCCGGAAAAGTTGCACGCACTCCCCCTACCTGGCGCGCCTCTGTCGACGAAAGCTAGTCGGCAGTCTACCTTGGGGTATACCCACGGTAGTAGTTTATCGGTAGACGGTGCGCAAACTACGAACTCGATGGTGACGCAAGACACGGACAAGCTTTTTATCCAGGTTCGGCCGCCGAGTTGGCGTAATACCTACGTCCTGCGTCTGGTTGTATTGATTTGTGCTGAGAGAATATGATGTCCTAGGGGGGTCCCTCGCCCCTCCTTATATAGTCTGGAGGGCGGGGTTACAGATCTGGAAACTAATCCTAGTCGGTTACAATTGCCATGGATAATTCGATGTCAATTCCTATTCTAACCGACTAGAATCCTGCTTGATCTCCACATCTTGTTTCCTTGCGCGAAACTCCAGGTTGTCGGATCAAGCCTTGAACTCGTCTCGTAATGAACCAAGCCTCCTGGCCGAAATCTAGCCGTAAGGGTATAGGGGTTTATACCCCCACAATGTTGGTGACATAAGGCCGAGGCAAGTAGATGATGATAATGACATTCACATGATAAATCAAGAAGTGCAAATTGATACAAATCAAGCAAGTACTAGTGGCTCTCATGATGATGATCAAGATCAAAATCAATCTAGTGGAAGTAATCAACTCCCAATACTCAAACCTACAAGCATAGCAAGAGATCATCCATTGGATCAAGTCATTGGTGGTATTCAAAGTGGTGTACAAACAAGATCAAGACTAGCATCCTTTTGTGAGCACTATTCATTTGTCTCATTTGAAGAACCAAAGAGAATAGAAGATGCATTGAAAGATTCCGATTGGGTAAATGCCATGCATGAAGAATTGAACAACTTCACAAGAAATCAAGTGTGGGAACTTGTTGAGAGGCCAAAGAACTACAATGTGATTGGTACCAAGTGGGTCTTTAGAAACAAGCAAGATCAAGATGGTGTGGTTGTGAGAAACAAAGCAAGACTAGTAGCACAAGGCTACACTCAAGTTGAAGGTCTTGACTTTGGAGAAACATATGCACCGGTTGCAAGATTGGAGGCAATTAGAATATTATTAGCCTATGCTTGTGCCCACAACATCAAGCTCTATCAAATGGATGTGAAGAGTGCATTTCTCAATGGATGCATCAATGAGTTGGTTTATGTTGAACAACCTCCCGGTTTTGAAGATGACAAGAAACACAACCATGTTTACAAGCTCAAGAAAGCATTGTATGGTTTGAAGCAAGCACCTAGAGCATGGTATGAGAGATTGAGAGATTTTCTACACTCTAAAGGGTTCAAGATGGGAAAGGTTGACACTACCCTCTCCTCCAACAAAGCAAGGTAAAGTTGGTTGACATAGCATTCATACTTTGCTAAGGACATGATTAGAACATATAGACATGTTTTCATGACAATAAGCTCATTAATGAAAATCAAAAGGATTTGATGTATGTATGGTACCACTGTTGCTTCTATGTTTGATTGATCTAGTGGAAGCATATGACATGTTTGTGAGCTTGCAAGCCTAGTGTTGAATCTAGAATATGAGCTTATGATGCGTAATTCAACATTGTCAAGATAACCCTTATACTTCATGAGGTGTGAAAAAGCTTTTCCTTGGATCAAACCGAATTACATATTCTAGGCAAGTAATCTAGATTGAACCATAAATTGACCCTCACATTGATTGACTTTATTCTCACTAAAATTTGAACCTTTGTGGTCATTGATGACAAAGGGGGAGAGAAACAGAGATAAAGTCATAAAGGGGGAGAAAAGTGCTTAAGGGGGAGAGATAACTTTTGAAATATTGAAACTTGAGCACACAAAAAGGGGGAGCAAGCTCATGAACCATTTGTTGCATTTGTATGTGCACTAACATAATGAGGTGTTGCATTGCAAGTTTAAATTCACTACTCTTGTTTGATTGGTGTTTGCTAGAATTAGAACTTGAATGATGCTTTGAATTCTAGCATAGAGTTTTATTTTAATGTGGTATCTAGACATATAATGTGATCTCACGAGGTATATTGAGTTTTTGATGTATGTCTAGCTACATTGGTGCTAAGGATGGTATATTGGCAACTCTAATTGGTATCACACTTCAAAGGTCCATTCTATATACCTTAGCATCATTTTGGTAGTAATAAATCTCCCAAAATTCCATTTCATACATATGTGCAAACTTGAACCAAACTCATGGAAGCACATATGTAGGGGGAGCTAGTACTACCAAAACCGAAATTGAAATATTTGTCCAACCTTGTCTCATGATTAAAATGCTTTGGACAAGCAATTCAAGTTCATTATGATTTCATTTTCATATCTTTGTGATGGTTGTCATCAATTACCAAAAATGGGGAGATTGAAAGCCCAAGTTTGTTTTTGGTAATTAATGACACCAAGTTGCTAATGCTATGTGTTTATGTGATTTAAGTTAGGCATAGCAACACATGTGATGAAGGTGCATGGTGGCATGGAAAGGTAACCACATGATCACAAAGGGATGAAGCATGAAGTGGAGATCATGGTGATAGACGAGGAGCAAAGTTATCAAGGCAAAGGTATAAACATAGGGTTTTACTTTTGCCGGTCTAAGATGAGTAGAGAAGTGATTGACCGGGTTTAGGATAAATAGCCGACTATCAAGAGGGGAAATCACGGTCATCTCTCGAATCAAGTGCTACTAGGTCCATATCTTGAGCATATGCATTAGGATCTAGTATAGTGCTAACTTAACTCCTTTGGTAAAAATGTTTGTGAAAAGCTAACACACATGCACTTTGGTGGTGGACACTTGTTGGTGTTAGCACTTTTATAAAGGAGGTGGAGTTCCTAGGGTTGAGAAAAATAAGTGTATTTTTTCTATTGCGCCGGTGGGAAATTTTGGAGAAGTCGCAGGAGTGTTTTCTCACTGAGAAACACTCACCGGACGCTGAGTGCGGAGGCACCGGACGCTGGCCTTAGAGTTCGGTGTGCTTGCCCCTGCTAGCGTTGAGCACCGGACGCACTCTGAGAGCGTCCGGTGGTTAGCGTCCGGTGTGCGGGTGTTTTGCGACCCTCTCTGCACATGGGTCCGGTGAGCACCGGACGCTACCGGTGCTTAGCGTCCGGTGCCCCCGATTTCAGCCCAGTGAAAGTGGCCAACGGCTAGTTTCTTTGAGGGGGCTTATAAATAGTAGGTGACCGGCTTTGGGGGGTTCTCTCTTGCACATTTGATTACTTGAAGCATACTTTGAGCTAGAGAACACTCCCTCCACTCATCTCCTTGCTTGATTGCTAATCTTTGTGAGATTGAGTGAGATTCAAGTGCTTTGCTTTGAGAGTTGCATTTAGTGGCACTTGATTCTTGAGTTTGCTGCGGATTTCTTGTTACTCTTGGGTGTTTCCCAACGCCCTAGACGGCTTGGAGCAGCGGTGGTGTTGAGCTCGTTATTGGAGATTGTTTCGAGCCTCACCAAGTGACTTGTGAGGGGTTCTTGAGCCTTCCCCGCGGGAGATCGCAATTGGCTACTCTAGTGGATTGCTCGTGGCTTAGAGGATCCCCATCTTATGAGTGGATGTGTGGCACCCGCTGAGGGTTTGGCTTTGGTTTGCCAATTAGCTCGTGATCCATCAAGTGGGTGTATCGCCACAACGAGAAGTAGCTTGCCGGGAAGCAAGTGAACCTCGGTAAAAAATCTTGTGTCATCTCTTGCCGAGGTCTCTCTTGTGATTGTGTACGTGATTGATTGGATATATCTCATCTCTACAACGTCGATATAACAATCACTCTCCTCTCTTTACATACTTGCCTACCTAGTTAGTTTAGCTTGTGTAGCTTAGTTCTTGCTAGTATAGAGTTGTTGTGTAGCCTTCTCTAGTTGTGTTTTAGTGTTTAGCCTTCTTGCTAGACTTGTTTAGGTGGCTTGCATAGCTTAGTTGTGCTGGTGCTAGAATAGCTTCGCCTTTTGTTTTACTAATCAACTTGTCTAGTTAAAGTTTGTAGAAAATTTAAATAGGCTATTCACCCCTCCCTCTAGCCATTTGGACCTTTCAGACACGTCGAGCGAAGTCCAGGCAAAGGGGGGAACCTGAGGAGGACCCTCTCGACGAGGACGACGGCAACGGGGGCGACGACGGCAGTGACGACTTTGAGGGGATGGCGGCCTGTCTCGACAGAATCCTCGAGGGCCCGCCGCAAGCCGACGTCGTCATCCCACGGACGGGAGCTCCCAAGAGAGCGTCGAGTGGGTCCCGTGATGGCCAATGGGGGGAGTCCTCTCCACGCCATTCTCGCGCTGACACCGCTCCCGTGCCCACGCAAGGTCGGACCGTCCCCCACCCCCAACCTCCTTCCGCGTCTAAGGCGGGCCATCGGGTTAAGTCTCTGGCGACGGGGCCGCTGACCCGTGGCCGTGCCGCTGCCTCTAGTAAGGGGGAAATAAGTCGCAGGAGCACTAGTCCTGGCGCTCGCCAGGCGGGAGACGCCGAGCTGAGGCCTGCGCCCGCTCGTGAGGGGCCCGGAGCCTCGTCGCGGGGCGGCTCAAGGCCTGCTGGTCGAGGTGCCGGTAGGCGGGTTGCTCTTCCTGTGGGGTAAGATCTTAACGTCGTGATTCTTGTCTTCCGATGTCTTTGCATTTTCTCGGGTTACGGCTTCTCTTATGCTTATTCCCCCTTCCTCAGGTTGAAGTGGCCGCTCGAATAGGCCCAACCCTCGATGACCAAGAGGCTCAAGGTGGGGGGCTCCCAAAGATTCAGGTTAGCGGTTCATTCTTCTCTCAATATTATTGGAGTTGTGTGACCCTTACGTCGATTTTTATAGCGACTGACTTTTTGTTTTCAAGCGCTTACAGGCTCCTCCGATCCTCGGCCGTCGACGGGTGTCGAGAGTACCCCGCCTCGTCCATTGGTGGGAGAGGCCACCCCGCCGTCACCGAAGCGGGTCGAGGCGCCTCGCCCTCAAGAGCAAGAGGGAGCCCCCGAGCCTCCCCGATCTGGGGGCGAGGGGGATCCTATCACTATTAGTGATGGGTCCGGCGGTGATAGGCTCTCGAAGGACGCCCGCTCCATGGACGAGGAGGTCGAGGCTTCCCCTATCGCGAAGCGGACGCCTTGGCCCATCGGGCTCCACTCCGTCGAGGAGAAGAGGAAGAAGGAAGAGGAAGAGCGCGAGCGAGAGTCGCAGCAACAGCTGCAGGAGGGGCAGCGACAGCTGCAGCAGGATGGAGAAGAAGGATAGGAGGGGCGACGGCAACAAGGAGAATGGCTCGAGGAGCTGCTGGAACAAGATCGGCAGCAGGAGCTGCTAGAACTCCAAAGGCAGCAGCAACAAGAGAGTCAGCAGTTAGAAGAACTGCTCGAGCTGCCGCCATGAAGCCTGCCCCAGCTCGTGCCGCCGTCGCCACAGAGGCCCGAGACCGGGGAGGAGGGTTTGCCAGTCTATGGTCCGCCGACCCCTTCGTGGCTTCGTCCGGGAGCGCGCACTTCTATCCCGACTGAGCCAGGGCGAGCGGATGGAGTTGTGGCGCTTGCTTGCACCATGAGCACCCCAGTGGACCCTCAGTCAGAAATCAAGGGCACGATCTACGGCATCGAGGGGATCGCTCCTGGATTTCTCCGAGAACGACGACCGTGGGAGGATACCAATGCCGCCGCGGAGGATGAAGCCGGGACGTTGGGCGTCGGTGGTGCCGGCGAGACCGGGACCTGGAGGACAGTAGATGATGACGGGCGATTCCCCTCCCTCATTGACCTGTTTTTGCATCATGGGGGGTCGCTCGAGACTGTCTAAGAGCTCATCCGGGGCGTCAAGGCGCGCACGGAGGAGGAGATGGAGAACTGGGGCCCCGGTCGGATCCGCATTCGGGCCTCCACCGACCCATCCGAGCCTAATATCTTTATGGATGATCAGAAGGAGGCCGAAAAGTGGGAGCATCTCGAGGAGCTTTGCCTCTGGATGAAGCATGTGGTGGGGCTCCTGTCCGACATTGTCAACAACGGGCATGGTCCGCTTATTTCGTAAGTGTCTTTGGACCTTAGTTACCATAGGGTGTTTGGTTTTGTATTCTTACTGCTCAACTATTGGCTCGCAGGATCTGAAAGAGACCTCCCGCTTGAAGTGAGGCTTTATCCACGCGACGAGGGGCGGCTGGGAGCAGCTTCCTCTTCTCAAGGACCAACTCCTGGAGTCGCAGGAGAAGCTCCTCAAGGCTTACAAAGAGCTTTTGGCGCTCGAGGAGGAGCAAAAGGAGAGGGAGGCCGCTCTGGCCGAAGCTCGGGAGGCCTCGAGGAAGGCAGTGGAAGAGGCCACGCGGCTGAGGGAGCGAACCATGACGGTCGAGGTGGCTGCGTCCAAGGCCCGGGAAGAGGCCGTATTTTATAAGGACGCAGCTGCCGATCTTGACAAGGAGAAGGGCCTCATCAAGGCTGACCTTGCCTCTGCCCGAGAGGCCTTCCAAGAGATGAAGGTGGAGTGCGTGAAGGGTGAGATTGCTCGGAGCGCCGCCGAGGAGGCAAAGAAGAAAGCCCTCGAGGATCTTGAGGCGGAGCGGGCTTGATCTCGTAGCCTCTCTGATGACGCCCTGAAGAGAGCGCAGCTGAAGAAAGAGGGAGCTATTGCGCAGGTGGGCAAGGTGATCGAGGACTTGCGAGTTGCCAACACCGACCTGGCGCGCTCCTACAGGGAGATCGAGAGGGCCAACACCGACCTGGTTGGCGAGAATACGGCTCTGGAGGAGAAAATTCACGGTATGTTTCTACCATCATGTTTCTTTTCCAAGGCGTGCTTTGTGTTGTCTAATTTCTCCGTGTCGGCCTTTGTAGGGCTTAAAGACGAGCTGCTAGCTGCTCAAGTCTTGAACGGTCGGCTGCGGACTGCGATAAGCGATCTCTCGGCCTCTTGGGAGCTCGAGCCTATGGACGAGTCGAGGGAGGCGGCTCGAGGCGACGCGCTGGTCGATCAGCTGTGCTACTTAGGTGCCAGGCTGAGGGACCGGGTGCAGGACGCCCTTCATACCGGGGTGAAGCGGGCAATGGCGGTTGTCTGCTCAGGCTTTTCCTACGATATGGAGGTGGTGTCCCACGGCTTCGTCACTGACATTTCCAAGACCGACGCAGAGAACGAGGAGAGGCTCCACGCCTTGATCGATGACGCGGAGGCCCCTGGGGGAAGGCTGGCGAAGCTGTTCGAGCTGGAAGTGCTTCCTCCCGAGACTGGCTCGGGCGCGGACGATGGTGGTGAGGGCTGAGACACAGACTGAGGCCTGTGAGCCTATTCTAGGTGCTAAGGCCCCTTGTACAGTACTTTTTATCTTAAGGAAATGCTATGTCTTTAAGTGGTTTATAAGATTTGTGAATATCTGCTTATTTTTGTGTTTGGAATTCCTTTGCTTCCTCGTTCGGTCTTTTGTTAAGGCGACCTTGCTTGCCTCGAGGGTGAGGGAGTGAGTAGAGTTACCATAGCCCGGGGGCGTGGGTGTTCTCAGGCTCGTCGTCTCTCGGCCCTTAAGGGGCTCGAGGTGCCTTTACTACTCAACCGTGTGAGGCATACTTATAGGAAAAAATCGTTCGGTTTTTAGGAACTTGGGGGGGTCCCCCCTGCTAGCCCCTGAGGTGGTATCGACTGTGATGGGACATAGTTGGTACTCCCTTCTAACGTAGAGATTTTGATCGGTGAAAAGGTAAATTACTCGAGGGAAAGATCTCATTCATTCATGCATTCATTCATAAGATCTTAGTACAGAATGTACATGAGAACATAAAGCTTTGAAACTCTAGGGGTAGAATCAACGTAGCTGTTCGATGTTCCACGCGTTGGTGAAGACCGCCCCTTTTTTGTCCACGAGCTTGTATGTCTCTAGCTTAAGGACCTCGGCCACCACGTATGGGCCATCCCAGGGCGGGGTCAGCTTGTGGCGCCCTTGGTTGCTTTGCCGCCACCGTAGGACAAGATCGCCCACGTTCAGATCCCTTTTGCGCACGTGCTTGTCGTGATAGCGTCGAAGCATCTGCTGGTATCTGGCAGAGTTGAGGAGGGCCATGTCTCGAGCTTCCTCAAGCTGGTCGACCGTGTTCTCTCGAGTCTCCTTATTCGTCTGCTCGTTATAGGCTTTGAGTCGAGGTGACCCATACTCGAGGTCTGTTGGGAGCACGGCCTCGGAGCCGTAGACCATGAAGAATGGGGTATATTTCGTGGCCCTACTAGGCGTTGTCCTTAAGCTCCATAGGACCGAAGAGAGCTCTTCGACCCATTTCTTGCCGAATTTCTTCAACCGGTTGTAGATTCTTGGTTTGAGCCCCTGCAATATCATGCCGTTGGCACGCTCGACCTGGCCGTTAGTTCGAGGGTGAGCCACTGCCGACCAGTTCACACGGATGTGATGCCGGTCACAGAAGTCCAAGAATTTTTCGCCTGTGAACTGAGTGTCGTTGTCGGTGATGATGACATTGGGAATTCCAAACCAGTGGATGATGTCGGTGAAGAAAAGGACGGCTTGCTCAGAGTGGATGTTCGTGACGGGTCGAGCCTCGATCCATTTGGAGAATTTGTCGAAGGCCACTAGTAGATGGGTGTATCCTCCTGCTACTTTCTGGAGGGGCCCTACGAGGTCGAGACCCCACACCGCGAATGGCCACGTGATGGGGATCATCTTGAGAGCATGAGCGGGAAGATGTGTCTGCTTGGCATAAAATTGGCACCGATGGCATGAGCGTACGAGCTCGATGGCGTCAGCTACGGCCGTTGGCCAGTAGAAGCCTTGTCGGAAAGCGTTCCCTACGAGGGTCTGCAGAGCAGCGTGGTGGCCACAAGCCCCCGAGTGTAGATCCTCGAGGAGCTTTCGGCCTTCCTCTATAGTGATGCACTGCTGCAAGATTCCGGTCGGGCTTCGTCGGTATAGTTCATTGTTTTCACCGTAGATCACGTATGATTTGGCCTATCGAGCGATATGGCGGGCCTCGGATCGATCTTCTGGTAGCACGCATCGGATCAGGCATTCGAGGAACGGCGTGCGCCAGTCGAACGGTCGACCGGATCGCTGTTCCGCCTCCATTACTTCTGCTCCCGCTAGCAGGGCTTCGATGGAGTCGGTTTGTTGGAGGGCGGTGGTTTCGACGTCAGCCCCCGAGCCCAGGTCGACCAATGGTTCGTGTAGGTCTCTTGAGAACGTGTAGGGCAGGACCGTGCCTTGAGTCGAGGCTATCTTGGCGAGTTCGTCGGCCGCCTCATTGTAGCGTCGGGCGATGTGGATGAGCACGAGGCCATGGAACTTGTCCTTGAGCCGACGTACTTCCTTGCAGTACACCTGCATTTTCGGGTCGTGGCAGTTAGAGGCCTTCATCACTTGGTCGATGACGAGCTGGGAGTCTCCTCGAACGTCGAGGCGCCGAACTCCTAGCTCGATGGCGATCTTCAGCCCATTGACATGGGCCTTGTACTCCGTGACATTGTTGGATGCGGCGAAATGTATTCTGATGACATACCTCATATGGACGCCGAGGGGTGAGACGAATAGCAGACCCGCCCTAGCTCCCATCTTCATGAGAGACCCATCGAAGTACATCGTCCATAACTCTGCTTGAACTTCAGCTGGGGGAGCTGGGAGTCCGTCCATTCCGCGACGAAATCCACCAGAGCTTGAGACTTGATGGCCTTGCGAGGCGCATAAGTGAGGGTCTCACTCATGAGCTCGACCGAGCATTTGGCGATTCTTCCCGTGGCCTCCCGACTTTGGATGATCTCTCCCAAGGGGAAGGATGAGACCACCGTGATAGGGTGGCCGAGGAAGTAGTGTTGCAGCTTGCGTCGGGCGAGGATCACTACGTAGATTAGTTTCTGGATCTACGGATACCATGCCTTGGTCTTTGAGAGTACCTCGCTGATGAAATAGACCGGCCTCTGGACTGGCAGCGCATGTCCTTCTTCTTGCCTTTCGACCACTACTGCCGCGCTGACCACCTGGGTCGTTGAGGCGACGTACAGATGCAGAGGCTCTGCAGGCTGAGGTGGGACTAGGACCGGGGCGGATGTCAGTGTCTTCTTCAGGCTATCGAGGGCTTCCTCGGCATCGGGTGTCCAAGAGAAACGCTCGGCTTTTTTCATGAGCCGATATAGTGGCAATGCCTTTTCTCCCAACCTCGAGATAAAACGTTAGCGCTGCCAAACATCCCGTGACTTTTTGCACTCCCTTGATGTCTCGGATCGGTCCCATTCTCGTAATGGCCGAGACTTTCTCGGGATTGGCCTCGATGCCGCGTTGGGAAACTATGTAACCCAAGAGCATGCCTCGAGGTACGCCGAAGACGCACTTCTCGGGGTTGAGCTTGATCTTGTTGGCGCGTAGGCAACTGAAAGCGATCTCGAGATCCTAAATCAGGTCTCCTCGTTTCTTTGACTTGACGACGATGTCGTCGACATATGCCTCGACTGTCGACCCTATATGTTTACCAAACACATGGAGCATGCATCGCTGGTATGTCGCTCCCGCGTTTCGAAGCCCGATGGAAGATAATAGTACATAATAGTACATCCCAAAAGGCGTGATGAAAGATGTCGCGAGCTGGTCGGAATCTTTTATTTTCATTTGATGGTAACCAGAATATGCATCAAGGAAAGAAAGGGTTTCACATCCTGCGGTAGAGTCAACAATTTGATCAATGCGTGGTAAAGGGAAAGGAACTTTTGGACATGCTTTATTTAAACTCGTGTAATCGACACACATCCTCATCTTCCCATTCTTTTTCTTAACTAGTACAGGGTTTGCTAACCAGTCAAGATGGTGAACCTCCTTGATGAATCCTGCCGTCAAAAGCTTGTGGATCTCCTCGCCAATGATCTTGTGTTTCTCCTCGTCGAAGCGACGCAGCCGCTGTTTCACTGGCTTGGAATCGGCTTGAATCTCCAAGGAGTGCTCGGTGACTTCCCTCGGTATGCCTGGCATGTCCGAGGGACTCCACGCAAACATGTCGGCGTTTGCACAGAGAAAGTCGACGAGCATGGCTTCCTATTTGAGGTCGAGGTCGGCGCCGATTGTTAGCACCTTGCCGTCGGAGCCGTTGGGGTCGAGCGGGATCTTCTTCGTTCCTTCTGCCGGCTCAAAGCTTCCCGCGTGACGCTTGGGCTCTGGAGCCTCCGCAGCCAGGGCCTCGATCTTCGAGGTGAGCTCGGTGGAGTTCTCGACAGCTTCTCCATACTCGACGCACTCAACGTCTGTTGGCATTTCTTAACGTCATCACTAAGAACAGGGTTTAATCCATCCTCAGCAACGATGTCAGAAATATCGTGATAACTCTTACTAATGCAATCACCAAGATTAGAGTATAAATCTATCCTAAGCAACGGTGCCAGAAATGCTTGTTAGCGTTTCTTAGCGTCGCTACCTAGAATAGGGTTCTGCTCTACTCGTGATAATGACATTGGCAGTGTTATATTGGCAGATCCGTAGCATCACCACCTTGAATAGGAAGCTAGATCTAGCTTCCCGATAACGGCGCCTTATTACCGTTAGGGTAGGGTTCCAGTTCTTAATCATGGTAGTGGCACTAGGATTGCCATGTTGGTATTCCTTAACAAGTCACTAGCTCGGCGCATGTCTAGCAACAGTGTTAAGTATATACCGGGGTGATAGTTCCTTAGGTTTGGAGTTTAAGTACCGCAAGCGGACGGGAATTATCATGTAGCATTTCAACCCAAGGATTTATCGAGTGTCGTATTTATAGGTTCGCTCTAAGGAAGGCTTAATATGTTAAGGATTCTAAGATAAGCATAGATCAAAGTAATTATGATAGCAATAATGGAATCAAAAGTCATAGTAGGTGATAAACATTTATATGTAGAATAGTGATCCATCACAATCTAGGCATGGCATATGGGCTAAGGAATAAAAAGAGACTAAAAGAATGAATTGAATCAAAGAATAAACAAACAACCTATTGGAGCAGGTGTGGTCCTATATACAGATCATGTCATAGAACAAGTTAATCACGTAATTATACTACTTAGATCTAGTCCTGTGATTAGATGGTTTGGGAGGTTACGCGAGTACTGGTCTGCCAGTAACCTCCACAACTATTTAGACTCCTACACCCTAGCCGAACGTGGGGGAATGCCAAGGACGGACAGGGCTGTCACTACCTGCCACCATCCCCTCAACCGTGGACTAGGACAATGCATTTACCCGGCCTTTACACCCAAGCACCATGCTTACATGCAAAGAACCTACTCGGACTCCCCCGGGTCCTCGACCCTACGGATCGACAGGTAAGAAGCCCGAGCCTACTCCAAAGAGCATGATAAACCCCCATCTTCACACAAAGCTATTTCTAGGCAATTAATTAACATGAAGCAATTAGACTAAAGTCCTAAGTGACAATAATACAACATACACTTAGCACTAGTTCATATAATACACTACTAGCCCTAGGGTAGCATTATACTATAAGAACTATATACTAAAATGTATGTCATATCATTTTCACTAGAACTATATTCTAGTTCATATGCTAGCATCATAAAACAGGGCCTATGATCTATGTCATATACCATAGCATAAGAACTATACTCTAGTTCATATGAAGAACTATATCGGACATGATAAGGCATGGACTTGGAGTAAAGATATTCTTTATTCATACCCAAGTTTCTCTCCAAGGAGCCAAGCCCTCCTTGATAGCTCACCCAACTCTCTCTCTGAAAGCTAAAAGGAAAAACTAAGAAGAGGTAGTGCCCAAGTGCCTTGAAGGTGGAGTGTTGATTGTGAATGTCATGAGATGAATGGAGCCTCCCTCTCCCCCTCCTTAAATAGGTGGGGAAGGTCTGTTCCCCAGGGTGTAAACTGCGATTTGCACGCGGGGACTGTGGGAGGATAGGCTCAGCACCGCCTCTGCGAAAGGCGGTGCTGAGATGGGCTGGGTCAGGGTCGGCCGACCCTAGGGCGGCCGCCCCCTGGTGGGCCCCGCTGGCCCCAGCCCGAAGCCCGTTGCCTTCCACTCGGGCCCCTGAGTCCAAATCCACCTACAAATTGATGCACTTCTATATTGGGCTTTTGGGTACTTGTTTATTTGCGCATTTTTTGACGTGTCGGATTTCGCCTTTTTATTTGCTTTCCACCTGTATGCCTGTATATGATCTGCAAAACACAACTTGCACTACATGTGGAACTTGGTAAGCATTTAATAAGTATATGTGAGTAAAATACATGTTTTTCTTCCTTTGCATGGACTATGTTGGTGGGGTAAATATGTCATTAAGAACTGCCAACAATGTCGCATTCTTACGCGTGCTCGTAGGAGGAGCTGACAGTGATGACCCCCATGGGCCTGGGCATCTTCAGCTTCAGGTAGGTATAGTTGGGAATAGCCATGAACTTAGCATAGCCCGGGCGCCCGATGATGGCGTGGTACGTGCCTCGAAATCCCACCACCTCAAAGGTGAGGACCTCCTTTCTGAAATTGGCGGCCGTGCCAAAATAGACCGGCAGGTCAATTCGACCTACCGGCAGCGCCTTCTTTCCTGGTACGACACCATGGAATCCACCCGCGCTTGGTTGAAGCTGCGCCCTGTTGATGCCGAGAAGGTCGAGGGTCTCGAGGTATATGATGTTCAGGCTACTGCCACCGTCCATTAGCACCTTCGAGAGTCTGGTGTTGACGATGATGGGGTCGACGACGAGTGGGTAGACGCCAGGGGCGACTACCTTGTCAGGGTGGTCGTCTCGATTGAAGGTGATGGGGGTGTTCGACCAGTTGAGGTACTGGGGCACCACCATCCTTGCCGCAAAGACCTCGCAGCGCTCCCTCTTGCGCAGCCTTGCAGTTAGCTGCGTCGAGGGTCCGCCGTAGATCATGTAGCAGTCGTGGACGGCTGGGAAACCCTCATCTTATTTGTCGTCCCCCTTGTCGCCGTTCTTTTCTTTCTTCTGGTCGTCCTTCTTGAACCCCAGGTCATCGAAGTGTCTTTTCAGCATGCAGCAGTCCTCGAGCATGTGGTTTGCCCCTCCCTTATGCTAAGGGCAGGGCTCCTTCAGCATCTTGTCGAAGATAGCTCCCTCAGGGGGTCCTCGAGGTTTTTTACGCTCCGTGGTGGCGACGAGATCGTCGTCGAGTACCTCACGTTGGAAAGGCCGTGCTTTCTTCTTCTTCTTGTTCTTCTTGGGTCCTCGACTGGGGCCTTCATCGTCGTCGGCTGGCGACTTGCCTTTGCCTCCTTCGCAGCTGAAGAAAGCGCCGACTGCTTCCTCTCCCGCGGCATAGTTTGCCACCACGTCCATTAGCTCGTCGACAGTCTGAGGGCGATTCCGGCCCAATTCCCGCACTAAATCTCGGCAGGTGGTGCCCGAGACAAAGGCCAGGATAACGTCGTGGTCTGGGATGTGCGGCAGCTCGGTGCGCTGCTTTGAGAAGCGTCGAACATACTCTCGGAGAGTTTCTCCTAACTTCTATTTGCACTTGCTGAGATCCCACAAGTTGCCGGGCCGTATGTAGGTCCCTTTGAATTTGCCCTTGAATACTCTGACCAGATCTGTCCAATCATGGATTTGGTTGGCTGGGAGCTCCTCAAGCCATCTGCGGGCGGTGTCAGAGAGGAAAAGCGGTAACTATCGGATGATGGCTCGATCGTCCCCTCGAGCGCCTCCCAGCTGACAGGCTAGCCGGAAGTCCGCCAACCATAGTTCTAGCTTGGTCTCGCTGTTGTATTTAGCAATGCTAGTCGGGGGTCGAAACGGGTTGGGCAGCGGCGTGCTGTGGATCGCTCTGTTGAACACGCGAGGGCCTGGTGGTTCCGGGGCCATCCGGTCCTCGTCGCTGTCGTATCGCCCGCCGCGGTGGGCGCTGTAACCGCGCTCCTCTGCATCCCCGTATCGACGGTGACGATATTCGTTGATGTCGTGTCGCGCGTCGTGTCGCCGTTGATTATCGACAGGGTGGTTTTGGATCGGCACTGTCTTCTTTCCTCGAGGGGGTGGTTGCTGATGGACTGACACCTCCTTTTCATTTCGGATCGGCTCGTCACGCCTCTCCGTGGCTGCTCCTCGTTGTCGAGAAGCCGAGCTCTCGGCCTATTGAACTGCCGCTACCTAAAGCCGAGTCTGCACCTCATCTCGAATCCACCGCGCTTGGGAGTTCGAGGGCTCAGGCATGTTTCGCAGCAGCATCGTCGCCACCACGACGTTCTGGCCTGCCCGGGGGAAACGGCTGATAGGTTGTTCTGGTTCCCCGTCCCCGATGATCTGTCGATGTACTTCTCGAGCCCGTCCACGAGCCCCTTCGCCAGGTGGGTATGGTTGAACCCGCTCGAGGATCTGCTCGAGCAGGACAAGGCGCTCGCGATCTTCATCGAGCTTTGCTTTGAGCTCCCGTAACTGCGCAAGTTGCGCGGCTCTGTCTTCTTGCGGCGGGGGGTCGACCTGACCGTCGTTCCCAGGCGTCCTGGGGTCCTCCCTTGCTACAGGGGCTCGACCGCCAGCGATGGCGTCTTGTGTTTCGTCGGTGGTTTCCACCTCCCCGTCGATGTTGAAGCATTCCCTAGTAGGGTCATAGCTGTCGGACTCAGAGTTGGAGTCCGGCTCGGCGGCGTAGAAGCATCCACATCCGTCCTCCAGCAGCCGTTGCCTGAGCGAGGTGATTGTGTATTGCCCAGGTCCTAGGCGGTGGAGGCCTCGTACCTGGGAGAAATCTGGCAGCTCGGACGCTTGTTGCCGTGCTCCAGCATCGCGCGGGAGGACCATTGGTCGCTCTACGTACGTCTGGGCGTTCGAGCATATCGTCCTGGCAAGCGATGCCGTGGCGTTGTCCAAACTGAACGGCAGCGCTCTTCTTGGGGCGAACAACCCGTGCGGAAGTAGCGTCATGGAGGACGAGAGCGCACGAGGCGCGTCGTCACCCAATGTCGTCGTGCGATCCTCGTGACGTTGGGCCGTCATACTCGCGGCTTCGGCGCGCGGGGCTGTCGGCTCCTGCGTCACCATCCGCCTGGCACGAGCTGGCGACCGTGAGGAGGCAGAGGAGTGATGGTGGCGCTGTCCACACCTCTTCTTGGGTGGGGAGGCATGGTGGCGAGGCCGTCTCGAAGCCCTCAATTGTGCGGGCGCAATGTGGGCTTCTCCCGATCCTTTGACCGAGAGCAGGATCATGTCATAGCCGAAACCGGTAGACGTGAACTCGAGGCTCCCGAACCAAATCGCCATGGAGCGCGGAATCGGTGAAACGAGAGTGGCCATCTGGAAAGAGATGGGAAATCGGTGAAAAACACGCAGGACCCCTACCTGGCACGCCAACTATAGATGTTTTCCCACGGGGGGGTCACACCAACGAGGAAAACTAGTGCGTGCTCCCCTTTCCAAATGGTGATGCAAGAAAAGACACAAAGATTTATCCTGGTTCCGGCAAGAGAAGGCCCTACGTCCAGCGGGGGGGAGTGTTTGTATTATCTTGCACCTAAGTGCTTGTACAGGGGTGAATACAAGCCGATATGGATGGAGGGATGAAGATGAAGTATGGTAGCTTTTCTACGTATGTCTTGTCTTGTGTATCCGCTCCTGAGCTTCCCCTTTTATAGTTCGAAGGGGAGGCCTAGGCTACATGCATAGGCGACAGAGTAGGGGTCGATAGGGGTGTGGCGCGCTGACCTACTCGAGGCCTCCATACCGGCGTGGCCTCGTACCGTCTTGTCTCGGTACCTTGATGATGATTACGCGTGCCCCTGAATCCTGCTCCTGTGTGTCGTCCTAGCCGGTTTATCCGTTGCACGCTCGTACGTCGTGGCGGCAGCTGTGTCAGAGTGGTTGAGGTGCCGTCTTTCATCACCCGGCTCTTCTCTAGGAAGGAACACGCCTACTCGAGGGTCCGGTGCCACTCAAAGCTTTGCTGAACAGAGCGCTGACTTCGGGCATCTCGAGGGGGTCTTGACGAGACGTTTCGACCACCTTGCTGTGCCCTGCCATACTCTGACTCGTTTGGTGGGCAAGGCTGCAAAAAGGAACGATTGGACGGAAGCTTGTTCCCTATCACGCTTCCCGTGACTGTCCGGTTAGGTAAGAACGCGGCAGGCGCATTAAATGCCCTGGTTCCCATGCCCGTGTCAGGCGGCGGGCGGCGTCCTTGCGCTCGAGGCCTTTCGATTCGTACGAGCTTGTTTCCGTATTCGACGGTCGCCGTCCGATCGAGCCCCAGTCGATTCGCACGACGCTCTTTCCGTGTTCGAGGCTATGGACGTCGATAACCGTGCGTGCGACCGGGGGGCATCGAGTCGGGGGCCTCGATTTACGTACGGGCGCTCTCGCTATGTTCGTCAGTTAGGGTACCCCCTACTGATACCCTCGACAATTGGCTTTACAAACTGAGGGGTTTGAGAGAGTGATAAATGAGGAGTCAGAATAAACTATGTGATTTCTTTTGAACTATCATGAAAACTCTAAGTACCAAGAATAGAAGTTTGGGAGCTGATTTTGTCTTAGTACTGTTCCTCTAATCAACCTCTCAAGGAAATCTGCTAGACACTTACCACATAACCCATTTGCATGAGTTATGACCTGAATACAACTATATGCACCATGATCTTTAACTTGTCTCTAACCTTTACTTGAGGACGAGTATGTCAACAAAGGTTAAGTTTTGGGGACAACACCAAGCAACTAAGAAGTGACATAGGTACAATTCACTTGGTTCCACATGTACATGTCATTATTTGGATGCAGGAGCAAACAGCCACTAATCAAGCCTCATCAAGCTCAAATGAAGCAAAGATGATCAAGAACCAAAACCACCACATTACAACAAAACAATGAAGATGACAAGTGGGGACAACATGTGGAGCAAGGTGGTGGGCCAACCCCCCAAAGTGTAGGTCGGTCGACCTACATTTGGTGGGACCCCACCTGGCCCACACTCCCACCGACATCAGCATCTTCTAGAAGGTTGGTGGGGCCCACATGGAGGCAATAGGTCGGTTCACTCCCACTGACATCCCCATGATGAACATGTGATGGAAATTCCCAACCATTGATCATATGGCGGTTCCAAGGTCGGTTTGATCCAACGGTGGAGAAGAAGGAGCACACGGATCGCTGATGTGGCGCTAGAGTAGCCCCTACTCCATCTCCCCCTATAAATACCCCCTTAGAGATCCTAGTTAATCATGATGTATCTTAGGAAGAGCTACTCTTAGCTAAGTGTGAGAATAGAGGGAAGAGAGTGAGGAGTTCCCCGAGGAGGTATCCCGGTTTTTCGGGAGTCTTCTTCCAGGAGCGCCTCAGCGGATGCTTGTCTTCTAGTAAGTCTTCCTTCTAGTTGCCTTTCATCTAAGTACTTCTAGTATTTACTTTCTGTCTTAGTTTATTTTAAGTATACAACCAGCCGATCTGGCACATTGCTTTGCCTTGTGTGAAGTGCTCGAAACCATAGCTGGGTCTAGAGTAGTAGAATTAGTGTAGACATGGTGTCTAGACTAAGTCTGCCCTTGTGGACTTCTTGTCGCACCTAAAGAATGCCAGCAGTGAAGCATCCCAGGCCTCTGCTGGACATTAGGAGTTCTCTTCAGTGTGTTGTTAGGCAAGTTGCAAATAATAGTTAGCCTGCATGGTAGCGGCCTAGGGAAGTGTTTCGCCACACCCTTTTCACCTATCGGCCACAGTAGGAAGGGAGTTAACTCTCAAGTATACTTAGGATAGCTTAGCAAGAAGTCAAATACTAGAAATACCTCTCTACCCAATCCTAAGCCCTTTGATCATCATCCGATGACTCAATTGGTCTGGTTATTCTACTTCTCGTTCCCCGTGGAAAATATGATACCTGGAATACTCCTGGTGAAGTGCTACATTGACCATCGTCCGCTTGCGGTAAAACCATTTGCCACTTATGGTGTCACACTAGCATTTCTAGTGTTGTGCTAAGGACTGACAATCCTAGGTAGTGACGCTAAGAAGAGTCAACAACTACAATAGAATATTGCACTAAGTAAATACTGTAAGTAAATACTTAGAAAAGTAAAGGAAAAGTAAATATATAAATACTCAAAGTCTTACAAGAGAAAAGGTAAAGAGGGATACCAGACTCTCCAGAAGATGACTCCGAGCATCGCTCAACTCAACTCTAACTCCAACACTAGACTAACACTGACACATACAACTGGAAAGCTAGAGCTAACTTGAAAACACACATTAGAGAGGGTGGATGCAGCCTCTATTTATAGGGGGAGTAGAGGGGGTGCCACGTCAGCGATCCATGTGCTTGCCACTTTTCCACCCTTGGATAAACCAACATTGAAACTGCCTTAGATGGACGTCCAAGATTATCTGCACATGTTGCCAAAGTCGGTGGAGTGTAACTGACCTTAGGTTGGTCCATATCATAGGTCGGTCGACCTAACATTCTGTTAGGTGGGGCCATCATGAGCCTTCTAGAAGGTCCTGGAGGTCGGTGGAGTGGAGCTAGCAGGTGGGTCCCACCAGGGGCCGGTCGACCGACCGAGGTTTGGTGAGGTGGGCCCACCAGCCTTGCTCCATTGTTGTCCCCATCTGTCATGGAGTGCAACATGTGTTCATCTTTGGTCTGGTTCTTCTGTGGGTCCATGGATCCTTGTACCTCCATCTTTCACCCTTGAACAGAAACACAAGTGTGATTTGAGGGTCGAGATGGACTTGAATGTGTTGCCTTAGGATCCTGGAATGGAGCCAGCACCTGGAGCACCCCAAGTGTAGGTCGGCCGACCAGGACTTGGTGGGTCCAGGAGCTCATTTTCCCCCAAATGTAAGTGTACCTGCATCTAAATACTTAGAGCACAAGTGGAACCTCTTAGTGAGAAAAGATGCCTATGCTATGCCATTCTTCCACTATTTTCGGCCTGTTGACGATGTTTTCATGTGTAGATTTTATAGCTTATGCACCGTCAACATATACGCACTACACTCTGTGTTGTTTCTATCCTGGAGACATGCACTTATATTGCTCCTACCCTGGGAGTATGCATTCATTCACCCATTCACATTCCACATCAACTTAGAAAATGTTCTACTCCTACACTAGGAGAAGACACCCAAAAATATTCAATGTCTTATTCTACTTATCCAATAAAGCTCCAGATATTTCAGTTGATACTCCCTACTGCTATCAGTGCATTAAGAGGGTTGGTTGATCTATATAAAAAATGAGAAAAAGAAAGAAAGAGGACAAAAGTGCCAATGCAAAAGAAAAGAAAGACAGCCAAGTCCTTGTTCTCAGATTAGGGAGGTATGTTATCCTCAAGGAGCAAATGTAGAATTAGATATTCACCATCAGTTATCACCCCTCATAACCCCTTTCATTCTTATCACTTCACTTCACTCATGTAACAGAATCGACCAAATTATAAGAGATTAAGCCTAACAGTGACCATTTGCATAGTCAAACCATCACGCTTAAGCCCATATAATCCCGGTAGTCCGTGAAATCTCGAAGGATTTCAAACCACATATCGCACAACAGCCAAGATCGTAATAAGTTTAGCGGTCGCCATTCACAATACATCCAGATTTCAACATTCATAAAATACATCGGAGTTCTTAAAGTTATTACAAACCAAGTTCTTCAAGTAGCGGAAGCTTCGTAGTTCGAAAATACAACACACACGCTTAGTCTGATACAGTGCCATAGTTCGGTCATTCCCACAAAAGCAAAAGAGAAGACGGAGTGACCATCGCCCTTGGTCTAGTCATCACCCATGGCTGGGTACAGACAGAGGATGCAATAACCATAGTACATTTGACCATCTGCAAAACAACATGGGAGTAGAACCCTGAGTACGAGAAGGTACTCAGCTAGACTTACCCGTCATAAACTTAAAATAAAGACTCATCAAGGATCATGAAGGCTATATAGTGGGGTAGCTGACAACCATTTTGCAAAACCGCAGGATTTTACTATCATAACCTACATAAGTCTTTCTTCTTTTAATTTGCTCAAGTTGAAAGTATCATTACCTATCCTCTAGGTTTGCACCTGCACTATTACAAGCGAGTATAAGGCTATGATAGTACCTCATCATAGCATTTCTTAAAACCATTCATCAACATAACCCAAGTGTTCCATAGTCCTTACTACGAGGACGAAGCTCATGTCAAGTGCTCACTATCCAGGAGCGATGGCGATTCGAATCGATTTCTAACCAGCTGGCGAGGTATTCCCCACACAAACCACACTCACTGATCAAGTGAGCTACAGATCACAGTATTACACTATCCAGGACCAATTCGCGGGTTCGGCAGGCACCGCCAGTACCCGAGGACCGTTCCGGCGACCGAGGTATCCAAGGTATACCAAGGTTGCGCGCCGCGCCCTCGTCGTTCTCCTCAACCATCACCAATACAGCGCATGGCGGCTCGATGCCCGGCCCGGATAGTGTTCAGGCTTCGCGGTCGGAACGACTTATCCTTCCAGCTAAGTGTGGGGCATGCATTCAACATGACAAGAGGGCCGTCAACGATCGGTCCTTAATCGACGCAGGCAGGGGCACTATGGTCAACCCACCATAAGACCCTGCCCGGTCTCCAGTTACATTCCATACTTGGTTATTCTTTTCCCCAAGCAACCAATGCTTAATCAAGCAGGTATCCGCCTATTTCTCGCAGGTGACAGGAAATCACCCGACTTCTACCGGACTAAGCAAGCTAAGCATAGACTCCGTGCCTATCTACATAGGACAAGGTAGGTGAACGAGTAGGGATAACAAGGAGTACATATGCATCAACGGCATCAATCAAATCCTATCACTTAGATGCAATATAGTAGAACAATTATAGCGCATCATATAAGTTAGCGAGAATAGGGAGACTTAGAATGCTTCGGGGCTTGCCTTTCTCAAACGTGCTGGGTCGGTGATCCGGACACTCCTGCAGCTCCTCTCCGGGTTCCTGTGCTTCCGGAGGTTCCTGCTCCTGAATCTCCTCGGGTTCCTCGGGTCCCACTTCGTTCTCCTGCGAGCCTGTATGATGCATGGGTGCTTATGAGTGGAGTGCGAGATGCCCGAGTGGATGCTTGTATGAGAAAGTACCAAAGGAGTCATGACATGATGCATATGTAATGTACTCGGTCATGCTCATTACAAGGTAGTCAACATCATCCAAGAACAAACAATTGAATCAAACATCTATTGCATTCTCTTCTACAATTATTTTTCAAATGCAACCAGCAACCCACATGATGCTTCAAAGATATACCAAACCCAACCTATTCTATTCAACCTATATACACAACATTTCAAAATTTTCTTTATTCATTTCTAGGCCCATTAAAAATCACATGCAATTCTGTTCATCAATAAATTCCACAAAAATTACAGGAGACTACCAGGTACGCATAAAGTCTACTGTAAATTTTCATAATTTTTGGATACTTATTTTGAGCCACAAAAATCACAAGATTAATTCATAGGGTAAGTATAATCACTCTACTGTGATATAAGTGTCAAACAACAGATTTCATATTTTTACAATTTGTCTAATATCATAAGAAACACCCACAAAATTTTCCAGATTTATTGCATGATCCAGTTAATTATTAAAAATCATAAATCACTGCCATGCAAGCATTTAAATTACCTTAAATTCATCTATACACCAAATAATATGTAGCAATATTTTCCCAGTGAGTAAACAAAAATGCAGAGCCAACAAATCAAGTTTCACATTTTTCTGAACCATATTTTATTTACTATGCATTCTCCAAGTTTAGCAAAAACATGGATTAAATATATTCATTCAGAAAAGTTACTCAAACATGACATGCAATTACATCAAACTATAGATCTAGAAATATAGAGCACACCAAAATTTATTTCATCCAATTTGGAGCTGTAGAACTCAAGATATGAATTTTACAAGTTTTGAATCAATTTCTGGAAATCATTTATTCAAGAAAACCGACGAAAAAGGCTACGCACACCCAGATCTACACCCACCGGGGTCCCCCTGCGACTGACAGTGGGTCCCCGACCCCACCGGTCAGCGAGACCGAGAGGGAGCTCACCTCCGACGAGCAGATCTCGCCGGCGGTGAGGTCTTCGGCCACGGGGTAAGCACCAACGTGCTCCCCGCAGCGAGGCACACTCAACAGTACCCTTGGATTGGCCGGAGGATGACCGGAACACCTCCGACGAGCATGCATGGCGGCACGGCGGCGCTGCTCGCCGTGGCCAGGCCACTCCGGCGCGGTAGAGCGTGCGCAAACGCCTCTCCGAGCTTCCTCACCACCCTACCGACCTAGCGCACCCAAGAACCAGCGAAAAGAGGCAGAGAAACACAAGATCCATCGCGGCGGAGTACTCCGGCGAGCTCGGGGCAACTCCGGCGAGCTATTCACGGCGCTCGACGGACTCTCACCTCGGTAGAACGCACGCACAAGCTTACCCTAACGATGACGAAGGCGCTGGTGCTCTCGGCGGTGAGCTTGAGGCTCTGGTGCGGTCGGCGGCGAGCGGTGGGGCTTTCTCCGGCAATGGCGCGCGGAGGAGCTGCTGCTGCTGCGCGGTGCGAGCGGAGGGAGGAAGGAGAAGGAGGGCGCGGGGGACAGAATGGAGGAAATGGCCTGGGAGCCCGAGCCGGCGTCCCGACCAGGGGGGGTTGGAGGCCGGCCGCGGCGCGTCCAACGCCGGCGTACGGCCGCCACGTGGCCGGCACCGGGTGGAGCGAGGTGGGCGCCGCGCGCGCGGGAGAGAGGGGAAGGGGGAGGCAGGCCGGGCCGCTCGCTGGGCCGAAAGGGAAGCGGGGTTGGCCCAGCAGCGCCTGCCCCTTTCCTTTTTTTGAATTTCTTTTCTCCAAATTCTTTCTAAATTCATTTGGACCAATTTAAAATCATTTTCACCTCTTGCTCCCAAAAACAAAGTTGTTCCAAAACAAAAACTCTACAACTTTGCTTTAATAAGCAAGACCAAATTCCAAATAGAATTTGAATTACAAATTAAAACTTAGTTCTAGGTTTTTAAATAAATTCAATTTGGAAATCTTGTATAAATTCCATTTCTCAAATTCCATAGCTCCAAAAATTACACAAAAATACTCTAAATTCTTCTTACACATAAATCAACCTAGTTTGAATATTTCACATTTTTGGAAGCAAGCATCATATTTTAGCATAATTAAAACACATGAAATAAAGCACATAAAATCATGTTTTGGGATGAATGACATGCTCATGATGCTATGCTTGATGAAAATGCTTATGCATGTTGTGATAGGGCTAAATGCATGCTTAACACCTAGGGTGTTACAGCCCTTCCCCCCTTAGGGAAATCTCGTCCCGAGATTTTGGGTTACTAACCATTTCTTATGAAATTTTGGATAAACTGTTTTCAAGTAATCCTCTGTTTCCCAGGTGGCATCCCTATCGTCATGATGACTCCACACCACCTTATAAGTTCTGACAATTCTATTTCGGGTTACCCGTTCCTTGGTATCCACAATTCCCACTGGTTGCTCCTTATACTCTAAATCTGTTTTTATTTTGATCCCTCGAGGTTCAATTCTTTGCTCAGGTACCTTCAAACATTTCCGCAGTTGCGACACATGGAAGACCGGAAAGATCGAGCTCAACTCTTCAGGTAACTGAATCTTGTAGGCCACTGGGCCTTTCCTCTCTAGTATTTGATACGGTCCCACATATCTGGGTGCAAGCTTGCTTCGAACTCGGAAACGCTGAACCTTCTTCATTGGCGTAACCTTGAGGTACACATAGTCACCTACTTTGAATTCAAGTGGCCTTCTTCTCTTATCAGCATAACTCTTTTGTCGGGATTGCGCTGCGCGCATATGCTGCTGTATGATTTGTACCTTCTTCTCTGCCTCATTCACGAAGTCGATACCATAGTATCTTCTCTCACCAGGTTCAACCCAGTTCAACGGAGTTCTACATCTCCGACCATACAAAGCTTCGAACGGGGCCATCTTGATGCTCTCTTGATAACTGTTATTGTAGGAGAATTCAGCCAGAGGTAACCATGACTCCCATGATCCCTTGGATGATAGCACACAGGCCCTCAGCATATCTTCCAATACTTGCTTTAGCCTCTCCGTTTGTCCTGAAGTCTGGGGATGGTACGCCGTGCTTCTTATCAGACTGGTTCCCAAATTCTTATGCATTCGCTCCCAGAAGTGAGCGGTGAACTGTGGTCCTCTATCTGATATGATGGTTTTGGGAATACCATGCAACTTAACAATCTCAGCCATATATATATCGGCATACTCGGGAGGTCTGTATGTGTTCTTGACTGGAATGAAATGAGCCGACTTGGTTAATCGATCTATGATCACCCAAATCGAGTCATTCCCCTTCCTCGTGGTCGGTAATCCTGTGATAAAGTCCATACTGACCTCTTCCCATTTCCACTCTGGAACTGATAACGGTTGCAACAGACCTGCAGGTTTCATATGGATGGCCTTAACTCTGCAACACGTGTCGCAACGGGCTACATATGCGGCTATTTCCTTCTTCATCTTGGTCCACCAAAAGTGGGGTCTTAGATCTTGATACATTTTGCTACTGCCAGGATGAATAGAAAGCTTAAAGAGATGGGCTTCATCCATGATGCGATTCTTCAATTCTCGATCCTTCGGGACTACTAACCGATGTTGAAACCACAGTACCCCTTTCTCATCAACGCGAAATTGAGTTTTTGGGTCATCTTTGATCTTCTCCTTGATGTGGAAAATACCCTTGTCTGTTTTCTGTCCTTCAATGACTTGACTCTCGAGTGAACAACTGAGTTGTATGTGACATAAGACCTCAGGATGCATGAGATTGAACCCATCTTCAAACAACGGTTGAACCACTTGATAGTGCGGTTTACGACTCAACGCATCTGCTACTACATTAGCCTTGCCCGGATGATAGTGAACTTCCAGATCATAGTCCTTGATTAGCTCTAACCACCGTCGTTGCCTCATATTTAGCTCGGACTGAGTGAAGATGTACTTCAAACTCTTATGATCGGTATAAATGTGACACTTATTTCCCAGCAGATAATGTCTCCAAATCTTCAAAGCGTGTACCACTGCTGCTAACTCGAGGTCGTGAGTTGGGTAGTTGACTTCGTGCTTTCTCAACTGTCGGGAAGCATAAGCTATCACCCTGCCATCTTGCATCAACACACACCCCAGGCCACTCTTCGATGCGTCGCAAAACACATCAAAAGGCTTTTCGATATTAGGTTGTGCCAGAACGGGAGCAGTGGTTAGCAACTTTCGCAAGGTGCGGAAGGCTAACTCACACCCTTCCGTCCAGACAAACTTATGATCCTTTTGCAGCAAACTTGTCATTGGCTTAGCAATCTTGGAGAAGTCAGGTATGAATCAACGATAATACCCGGCCAGACCAAGAAAACTTCTATCTTCCGAGACAGAAGTTGGTGCCTTCCAGTCCATGACTTCCTGCACTTTTGACGGATCCACAGCAATCCCTTCTTCCGACAGAATGTGCCCTAGGAAAGGAACTTTCTTCAACCAGAACTCACACTTGCTGAACTTGGCATATAACTGATGCTCTCGTAATCGTGTCAGCACGATTCTCAGATGTTCGGCGTGATCTTGCTCATTTTCGGAATAAACCAGAATATCATCGATAAACACCACAACAAACTTATCCAATTCTAGCATAAAGACTGAATTCATCAGATACATAAAGTATGCAGGAGCATTTGTCAACCCAAAGGACATGACAAGGTACTCATACAACCCATATCTGGTGGAAAAAGCAGCCTTCGGGATATCCTGCGGACGAATCTTGATTTGATGATACCCAGACCTCAAATCTATCTTGGAAAACACTTTTGCCTTGGACAACTGATCAAACAGGATATCGATCCTTGGCAAGGGATACTTATTCTTGATTGTCACTGCATTGAGTGGACGATAGTCCACGCACATGCGCAACGATTGATCCTTCTTCTTCACAAACAACGCTGGACAACCCCACTCTGACGAGCTTGGCCGGATGAACCCTTTATCCAGTAGCTCTTTTAGTTGATTCTTCAACTCAGCGAGTTCGTTTGGTGGCATCCGATACGGCCTTCTAGATATTGGTGCTGTACCTGGGATCAACTCAATTGCAAACTCTACTTCCCTATCTGGGGGAAGTCCTAGTAATTCCTCAGGGAAAACATCAGGGAACTCACAGACTACTGGGATCTGTGGTAATGAAACCACGAGCGTAGCACAAGAGATGCTAGCAAAGTCAAGACGACGGGGCAGAGGTACTTGAAAAGAGCGATTGCTCTGCGGTTCTCTGAGGGATAACATTCTCTTCCCAGTATCTATGACAGCACCCCATTCTCTCATCCAGTTCATGTCCATGATAACATCCAAAACTAACCCAGGCATGACCACTAGATTTACCCGAAACACTCGGCCACTTATATCCAGGGTTGCCCCTCGGACCACTCTATTGGTCAACACATCTGCCCCTGCTGAGCTGATGCGGTAGCCATAACCCAGATCTGTAACTGGTTGACTATGCTTTTGTGCAAATGCTTGGCTCATGAATGAATGCGATGATCCAGAATCAAAAAAACAACTGCAAGATGTTGGTTGACAGGAAACATACCAGCTGTTACCGGTTCTCCTTCCGGGATCTCCTCGATCGAGGTATGGTGCACACGAGCTGGATAGGTTGGCTGCTGCCTCTTGGGGTAGGGACATTCCTTAGCAAAGTGCCCCATCTTGTGGCAGTTATAGCACGGACCCTTGGGCGCATTGTTGACGGCAGGTGCTGCAGCTTGAACTGCCTTTGGCTTGGCAGGGGCTATCGCCACCTTGTACGGCTTCTGCTGTGTTGGATGCCCGGTGTTCCTTCTCTGCGGCGGTCAGAACCTAGCACCTGGGGCAGGAGGACGATACTGCTGTCGCCCTGCCACTGGTGCCCTGGACTGAGATCATCCGGCTTCAAAAGCCCTCTTACGTGACTTGGATGCACTGTAGTTGTTGTTGTTGTTCTCCTGGGTGAGACAGTCACTGATGTAAGCATTGAAGGTAGCCCTGGCCCCTGTACCCATGGTCTTCAGCATCTTTGGATTCAAGCCCCTCTGGAAACTAGCAATCTTCTTAGCCTCCGTGTTTACAAACTCAGGGGCATAGCGAGCGAGATTATTGAAAGCATGTAGATACTCCTTCACCAATTTCGTCCCCTGGGACAGCCTCATGAACTCCCCAACCTTCATTTCAACCACACCCGGAGGAATGTAATTTCCCCGGAAAGCTGTGGTGAAACGGTTCCAGGTAATTGGGGTTCCCTCTGGGTAGGTTGTACGGTGATGGGACCACCAAATCCCAGCGGGTCCTTGCAACTGATGTGCCGCATACTCAGCCTTAAGTTCTTCTGTCATTCAGAGAAGATGAAACTTCTGCTCCATGGTGTTGATCCACTCATCTGCCTCAAGCGGTTCCAAAGCCTCTTTGAAGATTGGTGGCTTGGTATCCATGAAGTCCTTGAACGAACTGTACTGGTTGACCTCTCGGCCACCCTGATTATCCCCACGACGGGTGTTGTCAGCTATGTTGCGCAGAGCCTCTTCCATGTTGCGCTGCATCTGTTCCATGTTGCGTTGGCTCCCCAGAAACTGCGCGAAAAACACGTCCGCAGTGTACGGAGGAGGCGGTGGTGGTGGCGGTGTTGGTGCTCTGTCCTCATTCCGTTGAGCCCCACCTCCGGATGTACCTGCTCCAAGGCCCGGATTGCTGTTACCCCCGCCACGTGTTTGCACCATCTGCATACGTCAATGATAAGCATTTGTTAGGAGTTGTTATCAACGGTAGAAATGTGTAGAATCGTGTCGTACTGAATTTACTGAGGGAATAAATTCACACAACAAACAGAGGCACAACAATTCATCATCTACGCACAACATCACTAACAGATTACTTAACATTTACGCAATAAGGTTCGCGTACATCCAACTTGCCAGCATACATATACTGGACTTTCAGCATTAACTTATAAGTCTTACATAGCCTAGATCCAAAAGTACACGACATGCCATGCAACATACAACAACACAAGAAGGACTAGCTCTAGAGCCCTAGTATCTACTCGCTATGGTCACTGTCCATGCCGGAGCCATACTCATCCTCATCTCCACTAGCAGCTGCTCCTATCTCGGGATCCGCGTCCATCTCGTCCTCAGAGTCTAGCTCAGCTGCTGCAGGCAGGTGGTGAGGGACGAGCTGGTTATGCAGCTGGTGGATCTCCGCATGCAAGTTCTCATTGTACTCCTCAGCATTAGCTAGCTGCTGCTCTAGCTCTAGCTGTCGGGCCCTCAAAGTGTCCTCCTCGTGTCAGGCTTCATTCCTCTGTCCAAGCACATGGACTAGCATGCGCTCGCAGTTCCTGTGAGCAGTAGTCACCCTGTCCCTCTGCTCTCGCACTGCAAGCAGGTCCTGACTCAGCTCGCTGTTCTTCTGGACTGCCTGGTCTCTCTCTCTGGTCACACGGGCCAACTCTGCCTGCAGCCTCTCAACCTCAGAGTCGAACTCACGCTGCAACTGACGCTTCTCATCCTGGACGGTGAGAAGAGACCCGGACAAGCGACCCAAACAACGCTCCAGGCCTCCATAGGTCTTCATCAAGGCGTACATGGCACTCATAGCTGCGCTGTCACTGTGCTGGTCCTCAGCCGCACTCCTTTAACACTAAGCGGACTGATCCCACACCGAAGTGTAGGGGTCACCCCGAGGAAACACCCCAGCGAAGGCGTGGGCCAGCTCCTGTGGAAACCTCTCCATGAGGTCCCTCAGAACTGCGAAAGCTGCCCTGCTGGCACCGTGGAAAGGCGTGACACCTCGGGACTCGTACACCCAGCCACCCCAAGCAGGGTCTCCTCCACTGGTAGGGACAACTGCCTCGATCCCCACCAGGGTCTCGTCACCAAGCGGCTCCTTATCCCAATAGTAGCGAGGCTCCCTTCCTTCGGGATACCCCATCGAACTGAGTACCCTCCAAAGCAAAGTGGGCATCCCAAACTCCTCCAGGAACTTGCTCTTATGTCGCGAGCTCCTAGCTGCCAACGGATGGCGAGGGGCCCACCCACCAGTGGACTTGCGAGCGGTGAGCCTAGTGCGTGCCATCTGCTGCAAATGGAATACCGTGGGTAAGAGCGAGGATTACTTTTAATTATTTTATTCAGAATTGGGACAGATTAAATTAAGGGGGAAAGTAAGCAATGATATGACATGAACATGATGCATGCACGAACTTACGATCTCACAAACTTAGAAACAAAGGTTAACACTAAGCGGTATATGCGGTGGCACACAACGTTCTCTCATAACGTAACTAGCATTCTAAGCGAGAACGTGGTTAGGGTACCTGCAGAAAACTCATTTCAACCCACCCACAGTATGCTAATGCAAAACAAAACTTAAAACTATGCACTTCACATACACTGACACCCGTCCATGCATGTGATGTGTTGCTACCCATATCATTGCCCTAATGACGGCATCGCCTCTCAGGACGGAATTCCCAACATGCAGTACTGTTTCCAAGATACACCAAAACATGTGTGCATGACACAGTACCTAACAGCACTCCCCTAGACCGGCGGTGTATCCGATCATGCTCTCACAGCTCCCACTTACCATGACGTAGAGGAAAAATAGATCCATACATTACCACTCAAATGAATGGTACTCATACTATTGCACGCCGTATGAGCGACGAAATAAAAATATGATGCATTAACCCCCAAGTCAGTACTTAACTAGCCACCTTAGAGTCCTTAACTGGGCATAAAGGATATGACCATGGCACACTAGATAGTTTTCCAAAACTTAGTTTAACACCTTGATCATTATTAATTAATAAAATCCTTTATTAGACCGGTTTAGATTTTGTTTAGAACGTACTTATGAACAGTAACTCGCTAAACCTTGCTCCGATGCCAGCTGTAACAGAACCGACCAAATTATAAGAGATTAAGCCTAACAGTGACCATTTGCATAGTCAAACCATCACGCTTAAGCCCATATAATCCCGGTAGTCTATGAAATCTCGAAGGATTTCAAACCACATATCGCACAACAGCCAAGATCGTAATAAGTTTAGCGGTCGCCATTCACAATACATCCAGATTTCAACATTCATAAAATACATCGGAGTTCTTAAAGTTATTACAAACCAAGTTCTTCAAGTAGCAGAAGCTTCGTAGTTTGAAAATACAACACACACGCTTAGTCTGATACAGTGCCATAGTTCGGTCATTCCCATAAAAGCAAAAGAGAAGACGGAGTGACCATCGCCCTTGGTCTAGTCATCACCCATGGCTGGGTACAGACAGAGGATGCAATAACCATAGTACATTTGACCATCTACAAAACAACATGGGAGTAGAACCCTGAGTATGAGAAGGTACTCAGCTAGACTTACCCGTCATAAACTTAAAATAAAGACTCATCAAGGATCATGAAGGCTATATAGTGGGGTAGCTGACAACCATTTTGCAAAACCGCAGGATTTTACTATCATAACCTACATAAGTCTTTCTTCTTTTAATTTGCTCAAGTTGAAAGTATCATTACCTATCATCTAGGTTTGCACCTGCACTATTACAAGCGAGTATAAGGCTATGATAGTACCTCATCATAGCATTTCTTAAAACCATTCATCAACATAACCCAAGTGTTCCATAGTCCTTACGACGAGGACGAAGCTCATGTCAAGTGCTCACTATCCAGGAGCGATGGCGATTCAAATCGATTTCTAACCAGCTGGCGAGGTATTCCCCACACAAACCACACTCACTGATCAAGTGAGCTACAGATCACCGTATTACACTATCCAGGACCAATTCGCGGGTTCGGCAGGCACCGCCAGTACCCGAGGACCGTTCCGGCGATCGAGGTATCCAAGGTATACCAAGGTTGCGCGCCGCGCCCTCGTCGTTCTCCTCAACCATCACCAATACAGCGCATGGCGGCTCGATGCCCGGCCCGGATAGTGTTCAGGCTACGCGGTCGGAACGACTTATCCTTCCAGCTAAGTGTGGGGCATGCGTTCAACATGACAAGAGGGCCGTCAACGATCGGTCCTTAATCGACGCCGGCAGGGGCACTATGGTCAACCCACCATAAGACCCTACCCGGTCTCCAGTTACATTCCATACTTGGTTATTCTTTTCCCCAAGCAACCAATGCTTAATCAAGCAGGTATCCATCTATTTCTCGCAGGTGACAGGAAATCACCCAACTTCTACCGGACTAAGCAAGCTAAGCATAGACTCCATGCCTATGTACATAGGACAAGGTAGGTGAACGAGTAGGGATAACAAGGAGTACATATGCATCAACGGCATCAATCAAATCCTATCACTTAGATGCAATATAGTAGAACAATTATAGCGCATCATATAAGTTAGCGAGAATAGGGAGACTTAGAATGCTCCGGGGCTTGCCTTTCTCAAACGTGCTGGGTCGGTGATCCGGACACTCCTGCAGCTCCTCTCCGGGTTCGTGTGCTTCCGGAGGTTCCTGCTCCTGAATCTCCTCGGGTTCCTCGGGTCCCACTTCGTTCTCCTGCGAGCCTGTATGATGCATGGGTGCTTATGAGTGGAGTGCGAGATGCCCGAGTGGATGCTTGTATGAGAAAGTACCAAAGGAGTCATGACATGATGCATATGTAATGTACTCGGTCATGCTCATTACAAGGTAGTCAACATCATCCATGAACAAACAATTGAATCAAACATCTATTGCATTCTCTTCTACAATTATTTTTCAAATGCAACCAGCAACCCACATGATGCTTCAAAGATACACCAAACCCAACCTATTCTATTCAACCTATATACACAACAATTCAAAATTTTCTTTATTCATTTCTAGGCCCATTAAAAATCACATGCAATTCTGTTCATCAATAAATTCCACAAAAATTACAGGAGACTACCAGCTACGCATAAAGTCTACTGTAAATTTTTCATAATTTTTGGATGCTTATTTTGAGCCACAAAAATCACAAGATTAATTCATAGGGTAAGTATAATCACTCTACTATGATATAAGTGTCAAACAACAGATTTCATATTTTTTACAATTTGTCTAATATCATAAGAAACACCCACAAAATTTTCCAGATTTATTGCATGATCCAATTAATTATTAAAAATCATAAATCACTGCCATGCAAGCATTTAAATTACCTTAAATTCATCTATACACCAAATAATATGTAGCAATATTTTCCCAGTGAGTAAACATACATGCAGAGCCAACAAATCAAGTTTCACATTTTTCTGAACCATATTTTATTTACTATGCATTCTCCAAATTTAGCAAAAACATGGATTAAATATATTCATTCAGAAAAGTTACTCAAACATGACATGCAATTCCATCAAACTGTAGATCTAGAAATATAGAGCACACCAAAATTTATTTCATCCAATTTGGAGCTGTAGAACTCAAGATATGAATTTTACAAGTTTTGAATCAATTTCTGGAAATCATTTATTCAAGAAAACCGACGAAAAAGGCTACGCACACCCAGATCTACACCCACCGGGGTCCCTCTGCGACTGACAGTGGGTCCCCGACCCCACCGGTCAGCGAGACCGAGAGGGAGCTCACCTCCGACGAGCAGATCTCGCCGGCGGTGAGGTCTCCGGCCACGGGGTAAGCACCAACGTGCTCCCCGCAGCGAGGCGCACCCAACGGTACCCTTGGATTGGCCGGAGGATGACCGGAACACCTCCAACGAGCATCCATGGCGGCACGGCGGCGCTGCTCGCCGTGGCCAGGCCGCTCCGGCGTGGTAGAGCGTGCGCAAACGCCTCTCCGAGCTTCCTCACCACCCTACCGACCTAGCGCACCCAAGAACCAGCGAAAAGAGGTAGAGAAACACAAGATCCGTCGCGGCGGAGTACTCCGGCGAGCTCGGGGTAACTCCAGCGAGCTATTCACGGCGCTCGACGGACTCTCACCTCGGTAGAACGCGCGCACAAGCTTACCCTAACGATGACGAAGGCGCTGGTGCTCTCGGCGGTGAGCTTGAGGCTCTGGTGCGGTCGGCGGCGAGCGGCGGGGCTTTCTCCGGCAATGGCGCACGGAGGAGCTGCTGCTGCGCGGTGCGAGCGGAGGGAGGAAGGAGAAGGAGGGCGCGGGGGGACAGAACGGAGGAAATGGCCTGGGAGCCCGAGCCGGCGTCCCGACCAGGGGGGTTGGAGGCCGGCCGCGGCGCGTCCAACGCCGGCGTACGGCCGCCACCTGGCCGGCGCCGGGTGGAGCGAGGCGGGCGCCGCGCGCGCGGGAGAGAGGGGAAGGGGGAGGCAGGCCGGGCCTCTCGCTGGGCCGAAAGGGAAGCGGGGTTGGCCCAGCAGCGCCTGCCCCTTTCCTTTTCTTTTTTTTTGAATTTCTTTTCTCCAAATTCTTTCTAAATTCATTTGGACCAATTTAAAATCATTTTCACCTCTTGCTCCCAAAAACTAAGTTGTTCCAAAACAAAAACTCTACAACTTTGCTTTAATAAGCAAGACCAAATTCCAAATAGAATTTGAATTACAAATTAAAACTTAGTTCTAGGTTTTTAAATAAATTCAATTTGGAAATCTTGTATAAATTCCATTTCTCAAATTCCATAGCTCCAAAAATTACACAAAAATACTCTAAATTCTTCTTACACATAAATCAATCTAGTTTGAATATTTCACATTTTTGGAAGCAAGCATCATATTTTAGCATAATTAAAACACATGAAATAAAGCACACAAAATCATGTTTTGGGATGAATGACATGCTCTTGATGCTATGCTTGATGAAAATGCTTATGCATGTTGTGACAGGGCTAAATGCATGCTTAACACCTAGGGTGTTACAACTCACATGCACATATGACTTGATTGTATAATTAGTTTCTCTGGATCCATGGTTTAACTATGTAATATATGCAAGTAGGTTTGAATTATATTTTCCACCTTTGAGCTCCACATAAGCCAATTAGAAGTAGGGTGAGAGAGAGAGAAGGCAGTTTTGTCTTAGTGATATATAAATACCATATTCTGAGAGAAGGCATATTCACTTGCCTTCGAGAGGATCCAAAAATGCCACATATGAGAGACTGGAAAGGGTCATACAAGGAATCTTTGAGTTTTATTTGAAAATATTGCAAAACTCTAGAATAAAAGTTGATCAAAGGGTGAGTAGCATAGTGCTTGACTTACCTGTTCTATTTTTCAACTGCCCAAGACCTAAGTGATAGCTATAAGCCCCATGGTGAAAGGTAATAGAGGTGAGTCTAGAGTTAGAATAGTTCATTCTAATCCAGAGGAGAGTCCTTGTTTGAACGCATGTGTACTTGTGAGGCGTGAAAGCATTGTAGAACCTCCGGATCCATCACTGAGTCTATCTTTGCTCAAGGATGAGCAAAAGGTAAGATCATAGGAGTTTGTTGACGGTAGATAAGTACTTTTTTTAACCGTCAACATAGCATGAGAAAGGACTAAAATTAGAATATCATCTAGCTATAGGGGTTATTACTAACAGAATTTCACAAGTTTTGGTGATTGTCTATTTTTGCAGGGAGTTATCGGAATAAGAATAAACGGAGGTCCACATGTCAGATTTACATAGAGAGAAGACCCAAACGTCAACTCCAGAACAATCTAGAAGACTCGAGGAGGTCACCCTACAAAGTGGGGCCAATTTGGCAGCCACACAGGGGCACCCGCCCCACCTGGCTTGGGCGGCCGCCCGGCCCCTGTGGCCAATCATAGCCAACCTCACAGATCCTGCCTCCACCGACCTTGAGGATTAATCTTAAGCGCATGTTTAAGTCCGTTTTATCCAAGGGCTGTGGTGCTTCCTATGGGGCTGTAAATAAAGACCCTAACCCCCCCCCAAGAGGCATCTCCTTTACCTTCTTCATTAGCTATCTCCAGAGCAAAAACTAGGGTTTCATCAAGTAGAGAAGTAGAGGTCCCTCAAGTTCATCTAGTTATAGTTCTAGTTGTTTAGTTGTATCTAGATTAGAGAGAGAGAGAAGAGGAGAGAGCCAATGTGGAGCCGGATCTATCGGATCTTCCTCAACATTGTATATTTGCAGCAATCAGATCATCTTTGGTTAATCTCTAGGTACTTCAATTCTATAATTCCTAAGTTCTTTATTTAATCTGCATATTTACTTTTAAGCTATTTATTTGATTCCTGCTCGCATCGAGTGCTCGAGTTCTTAGCGATGCTAGAGTAGTAATCAATAGGTTTAGCGTGGTGCTTAGTCTTGCAATTCCCTAGAATTGCACCCAATCTAGCGTATTGTTGTGGTTGCCCCAAGATCATGACAGTCCTGACAGCCGACATATTCCACCATGTTTGGATTGGTGTTGTAGGACTATAGTCAGAGCTTCCTAGCCCCTATCTCATCTCTTTCCGTGGTTACTGTTCTGATGTCCCAAGATAAGTAACCATAGAGTAAATCCTGATTCCTAGATCAACCTATAGAACAGTTATGAAAATTCCTCTCTTCCCTACAAAATTATAAATATAGTTATCCTTGGGCGATCTAAATCTTAGCTAGTACACTTCACGTTCCCCATAGAAAATCGATACCTTGGAATACTCCTAGGTGAAAGCTACATCGATATCCATACGCTTGTGGATTTTTCTGTGTGTGTTTAAAATACCCAACAAGCTTTCTGGCATCGTTGTCGAAGAGTAGGCTTTTTGTCTATCTTTGGTGATTGCATCAAAAAGTGTCAATAGCCCTCAGGAAGGTGAAGGTGGGATCGAAGCACTCTCGTGCAAGCACCAGCTCTTCGCGCTACAACGAGCGAGAAGAGAGCCCGATGCACGAAGAAGAAGAGGAAGAGCAAGAGGAGCAGCCTACGCCACCTAAACCAATGGATGCCAACTTCCTCAACTTGAGGGATGATCGAGAAATGCAAGCTGTGGGGGTATAAACCCCTATACCGTCATGGGTTGACATGGGCCGCACCATCAGAGGTAGCTCGGCCCACAAGGTGAAGACGTGTGGCGCACGACGCTGGTCGGCGTGCACCACAAGGCTACAAGATATTGTACCAAATAGGATAGTTTACTTGTAACTCTATCACTTCACGCTATATAAGGAGGGGCAGGGGTCCCCTAGAGGACAGGTCATACACAACTCAACTCAACACAATTCAATACACAGCAATACAATCAGACGCAGGACGTAGGTATTACGCCCACACGGCGGCCGAACCTGGATAAAATCCTTGTCTGTGTCTTGCGTCACCATCAAGTTCGTAGCTTGCGCACCTGTCTGCTGATAAACTACTACCGTGGGTATACCCTAAGGTAGACTGCCGACTAGCTTTCGTTGACAGTGGCGCGCAAGGTAGGGGGTGTGTGCACAGCTTCCCAGACGAACAAGATGGCCATCATCCCCGACTTCGTGGCCATGGCGGGCGGCTTTACGTTCACCGTCAGCTTTAACAGCTTCACCGCCACGACCACGGAGGAGGCGTAGATCCGATCTGCACCAACCACTTCTTCATCGACGTCGGCGGCGGCTCCAACCACGCTGGCTACGACTCCGACTACTCCAGCAACGTCTCCGACCACGCCGACGATGCGTCACCTGCTTCCTACTATAAAGAGAGGCAGATCGACGACATCGACCTACTCGGGCTAACGACCAAGTTGTTTGGCCTACTTGCTCTGACCACCAGTCGCAATAATAATCGCCGCGAAGAACGACGCTACGACAACCGCGACCACCGTCATGACAACAAGTCAAAAAGCTCGAGGGCCAGACAATTTTGTCGTCACCGACCAGACTTTCATCCAAAGATAAGTACACTTCTAATATTTTATTTATTTTTGGCATAATATTTTTTATTATCCTTCAAAACAATTTTTGATTAGCCGACTAGTTTTTTCTCCTACACGAGTTTTCCAGAGCCGGTACTGTCTCCGACTCCTCCCTACACGTGCATGATATCCGCCCTCTGCGTTCCGGGTAGTCGGGAGTAGCTCTCTGGCGAGGCTGGCAATCCCACGCGTGTCTAGGTTCCGCACCTCATGCTGATTGTTGCCTAGACCAGAGCTGGTACAAGCTCTAGGATGAATTAACTACTCGTGCTAATTTTATAACAAAACATCTAAAACTTATCTTAGTGCTGATTTTTTATCTAGAGTTTATTTATACATCATGTACTACATATTCTCTATATTTGTTTTTCAGGAGTTTGGCCCAGTCGACAAGCTACGCTCGGGGACTCGTCAACTATTCCCTACACTGTGCCCGGGGACTGCTTCGACCACCGAGCACGTTTACGTTCCCAACCACGCTCGGAGACTTGTCGACTACTCTCTACGCTGCGCTCGAAGACTGTGCCAACCACCAAGCATGTTTACGTTCCCAACCATACTTGGGGACTTGTCCACTAGTCCCTATGCCGTGCTCGGGGACTGTACTGACCACCGAGCATTATATGCTCGGGGACTGGTCGACCAGCTCGCCCATTTGAAACTCTGGGAACTGTATCGACCACCGAGCATTATATGCTCGGGGACTGGTCGACCAGCCCAACCATTTGAAATTTTGGGGACTGTACCGACCACCGAGCATTATATGCTCAGGGACTGGTCGACCAGCCCGCCCATTTGAAAGTCTGGGGACTGTACCGACCACCGAGCATTATACGCTCGGGGACTAGTCGACCAGCCCGCCCATTTGAAAGTCTGGGGACTGTATCGACCACCGAGCATGATACGCTCGGGGATTGGTCGACCAGTCTGCTCTATCGCAGACGAGCGTGATATGCTCGGGGACTGGTAAATTCAATTGCATAACTTCTAGCTCGGTAATTTTAATTTTTTAGACCTTGCTACAAGGCTCATACTTCGCCTTCCAGCAAGCTCGGGGACTACATCGGTACGATGCATCTAGCGATGCATATTAGTATCAGAAATTTTAAGATGATTTTCTTTTTAGACCCTGGCACCACGTGCCTACGTCACCTACTACCAGGCTCGGGGACTAAGTGGGCACACTTCACCTTACGGTGAATATGCTTGCTTTTTTGAAGTCTATACTTTTCAGAAAAGTAAAGTGGGCACACTTCATCAGGAAAGAAATCTTTTTTGATTAAGAGCACCATGCATTCTTCGAACAACCTGCTTCTTCGATGTTGATGTTGATCAACTGTCTTTTGAATGGGTTAAAATACCGTTGTAACTGTTTGGGCGACTTTCCTGCATCGAAGACGTCAAGCTTCACTGGTCGAAGAAGCTCAAGACGGCGTGTTACATCACAATACATGGTGCTCGGGGACTAGCTGTGGGGGTATAAACCCCTATACCCTCATGGGTTGACATGGGCCGCACCATCAGAGGTAGCTCGGCCCACAAGATGAAGATGTGCGGCGCACGACGCTGGTCGGCGTGCACCGTGTTGGCAGTCACTATGGAGGATTTTATACTGCCAACTTAGACTAAAAAGAAGAGGAATATACATATTTAAATCACATATGCTTTTGCTATTGACATAGTTCCACTTGTACCATGGTATTTTGTTTTGCAGGATTTATAACGTGACAAGAGGAAGAAAACAATAAAATAAAGAAAGCACAATTTACAAAAGACGAATTCACAAGTGCGCAATCAAAAATAAAAAAGAAGCCCACCTTCAACATCGAACTGGACCCAATCGTAACCGAAGCAGCAAAGGAGGTCCAGCAGGGAGCAAGCCACGCGAAGGCGGTGGCCAGGTGGGGCCCACCAGGTTGCGGGCACACCTGGTTGCGGGCGCAACCTTGGTGGTGGCAAACCGGCCCCACCTTTCTCTAGCGGTTGCATGCCGCCATGCATAGGATGGTTCCACCTACTACCATATTTAGATCCCCCGAACCGTCCTAGTTGGGCTATAAATAGATGGCTCCCCCTCATTTGTAAAACACACATCATTTGGAGTCTACATTTCCTCACACCTCTCACTTGTATCGTTAGTATTAGACTAGTAGTAGAGCAAGGCAAGAGCTACCAAGGAGAGCTTGTCTCCTAGGAAGAAAGGATACTCTTGGTATGAATCATAATCAGTCTTCTTCCATGAGCAAGTTCTTGTCTTTATATAATTGTGCTCATGAACTAGAGTATAGTTATGTCTATATCATGTTCATAGTATATGAACTAGTTCTTAGTTCTTGTGTTATGTTCTTGATATATTCATCCCTGTTCTTCATCGTTCATCTAACTTATATGAATAAAAGTAGAATTAGGGATGAGATGATGGTTCACTGGGCCGTTCCGGTTGCTCTTAGCCTAGCCTGTCAATCCGAAGGGTTGGGACCCGCGGGGGTCAAGAGTTGTTTCCAAATAGGTGAACATGGTGTTCAGGTATGCGGAGATCAGTGGATATGCGGGTATCCCACGGGCAGAGGGGTAGGTGGCAGGGTGGTGACAGCCCGGTCATCCTTCGTATTCCCCCACATTCGGATATTCGGTAGGAGTCATGTAAAGTCTCTATTTGCTGGCAGACCAGCTATGGGGATCTCCCTATCATCTCAAAACTGATCCTATCTCTAGACATGCTAGTTAGATGACTTACTAACAATTCTTAGCACAGTTATATACGAACCATGCCTGCTCAGTAGTTATATTCTTTTATTCTTTATTTTATCTTTTATCCTTGAGGATGACCCAGATGTGCGTCCACTATCTCCAAATATCATATATTACCCCTGTTTACTCTATGCCTACCATGCATTTTAATAAGTAATCATGTTATAACCATGCTAGATATAAATGCCTTCCTACGGGAATTATAAATACGACACCCATTTACAGGTTGAAATGCTACAATGATAGTTCTGTGCGCTTGCAGAGTTATACTTATTTCATACTGAGCTACAAATTGGTGTACCTAAGTACCTTTACTTAAGATTGAATCCTTGTGCACTCACCCGGCGCCGGTCGTAAGTAAGGATGGTTAGGAAGGCCAATCTGGCATTACTAATCATCAGTACCAGACTGCATTGCCTAGGCCCGCGCCGTAAAGAGCCTTGGGTTATCATTCTGAAGTAATGGTGGTTAGGATATGCCAAGAACGTTTCTAGTGTTATCATTAGGGATGGACTCAAACTCTATCTTTAGTGGTTTCGCTAAGAAACGCCAACACACCGCAAGGCTATAAGATATTGTACCAAATAGGATAGTTTACTTGTAACTCTGTCCCTTCACGATATATAAGGAGGGGCAGGGGTCCCCTAGAGGACAGATCACACACAACTCAACTCAACACAATTCAATACACAACAATACAATCAGACGCAGGACGTTGGTATTACGCCCACACGGCGGCCGAACCTGGATAAAATCCTTGTCTGTGTCTTGCGTCACCATCAAGTTCGTAGCTTGCGCACCTGTCTGCCGATAAACTACTACCCCGCTGCCTCAAGGATCGGGACTCGAGCACACGCCGATGTACGACCCCGACATCCTCGCCGCGAGAGGTATGGACAACGAATTATTCACCATTTGGAAAGCCATTGGTTGGGACAATATTGATCCTCTTTTGGGAACAAGGCTCCCGCCTTCTAACCATACAATTTCTATGCACTTTGCAAAGAACCAAAGATGGTATTTCTTTCTATTTATATGGGGTAGAATATTTCCGCACATGGAAAGAACTTGTTGAGCACATAGGGTTTAATAAAAGATGCTCTAATGATTTAAATTATGTGCTAAGGGGATTTAATCACCGAAAATTCTGGGAGGATATTTTGGGGCAACACATCACAGGCAAACTTAGGCCTAAAACTTCAGAAATTCACCACCTAACTTTGAGGTTTATGCATTGATGGATTGCCATGACACTATTCCCTAGATATGACCCCCGAGTTGTTCACATAAATGAGATGAGACTCCTCTATGCCATGATCAAGAAAATAAAAGTTGCCCCAGTCGAAGAAATAGTTGAGCACATGCTAGGATTGTTCACAAACTTTTCCACCTCTATTTCTTGCACTTCTCTTGTCTCTCAAATAGCCAATGGTGTCGGAGCTTTGAACGATCGACATGTACCCTATCTAACTACTCCTCGCCTTATTGTTGACTTACAATTTTTATGTCAAGGGCACCACCTAAAACATGATGAAGAAGGTAATATTGTCCATTTCTTCTCGGGATATGCAAATGAAATCTGGTTACCTAACTCGGAATTTTGTTTGTATAATTTCCAATCACTCACCTTCACTCTAGTCCCGCTAGAGGAAGGCAATCTGTATCTAGCAGGGCAACAAGAGCTAGGGCAGCAGTTGGAGGGAGCGGCATGTCGTCAACACCTCACCTAGGAACTTCATTTGGAAGGATGTCGACCCCTCACGATCATGAAGCTAGAGGATCGGGGTGGACACCCATAGGAGAAGGAGGCGACTCTGACTCCGAGGGCCTACCTCCACGTATGCCTCCCCCGCACCCGATGACCGGATTAGAGGAGCTCACAAACCAAGTGCGAGGAATAAACATCTGCACTGGTGAGTTGCAAACCGCATTCAACTCTCATGTGCAGGTAACAACAAGATGGCATGAACAAGATGTACAATGGCAGCAGCAACAAGCAAACATGAACATGCAGCACACCCAGTGGCATCAAGAGGAAGTGTAGTGGCGGCAGCAACAACAACAACAATGGGTAGAAATGAATGAATGCATGAAGGCACAACAAGACGCCCAAGCTGCCTATTGGAGGCACATAGGATACTTCCCCCCAGAGCCATAAGCAAAGGATAAGCTTGGGGGAGGACCCCCAATCAGGTAAGTATCTTTTCGTATCACTTTCTTTATTACTCATTCCAAAAAAAATTGTTGCATTATTCGAATAAAGTTTTCAACCCAAGTAACAATAATAATGATTCCACTCTCATATGTGACTAGGAATGCTTAAGTTCTCCCTATGTTGAAATGATGAATAGTTGCTTTGTTTATAATTCATTATGTGCCTAGTTTGTAACTTAGTATTCCCCAATGTTTAAGTTTGATGGCTAACACGTCTTAACCTAAGACTTGAGAAACTCATGGGTTGCAAAAGCATGATTCCTTTTCTAAGTTGTTGCAAGTTATACACTTGCACATCTTGGTTAGAGTGTCATATGTCTTGCATCTCCTTGGATCTAGTCTTTGACTTAGCAACATTATATAGTACAATAAGTGACCCATTTGAGGGACTTGTTTTCATTTTTCAAAATTCTAAAACCTCCGGATAAAAGGTTGATCAAAGAATAAAAGACTTGTAAATCTATTATGGCGTTCTATCTTGCAACCACCTAAGGATTGGGAAAGCAAAAGCCCCATAGAATTTTAATTCAAATGGGATAGATAAAACTGCCAACTTATTTAAATCAATGAGGAATATTTTGTTACAACCCTGGTACTTATGAATTGTATCACCATTGAAGCAACTCCTGATCAACAACCCTAAAATAACTGAATATTTGCTCGGGATGAGCAAAGGTTTAGCTTGGGGGAGTTGTTGACGATCATTAACTCAGAACTCGACCGTCAATTATTATCAAAAATAAGGAAATTTGGCAAACCAACATCACATATGCATTTATTTCTAACCTAGTTCTACATGTATTTGGAAGATTGTGTTTTTTACAGGACACGTGCACAAATACATGAGGACACCACAAAAGGTGCTTTTTTCAATGCATGATTACGCTATCAAATAACCAAGACATTAAGTGAAGTTTCTCTAGAGCAATTCCCCCTGACGCAGCCCTCATGAGAAGAGGCCTAAGGTCCAACACGTGGAGCTGGAGGCTGAGGGGCGCCACCTAGGGACCGGCCGGTCTCTTGGGCCGGCAGGCCCCTGGCTGAGCCCTCTCGGCACTGCCTTTCTTGTGCGGCTGCATGGTGCTCCCTCAGGTTGTTGGATTGAGTGCTTATGCATAGATTGTGGGAGAGCACCGTGTTGACACCATTTTTGGACACGTATCTTTGGACGCGCACCTGGAGTTAATGAGGTGTAGATCGGTAGGCGGAAAAATGGTGACTAGTCTACAGGAGAGTTGCCGATGAGAGTTGGTGCCGATTGGAAAATGGAACGATATGACTAAGTCCAGGAGTGGTGATGGGTTCGTGCCGATGACTAATAATGATGGTTGTCGATGGTTGTGAAAGGTGGTCTGCCGATGGTTATGAAGAAAAGCGCGGGGGTTGCCGATTGACTCGTGATGGTGTGCCGATCGGTTGAGGAAGATAATTTAATGCTTTCCATAGTTATTAGAGTTTGTTTTGTATACGGATTCTGTTTAATATAGAGTTCGAGTCCTAGTCATGTCTGATTGTAGCTCTTTTGAACAGGGTATAAATACAGACCCCGTGGCAATGTAATATCTATCCATCAATCAATCAAACACAAGTTTTTACACATATTCTAGCATCTACTTTTCGATGACTTTGTCATATTTTCTTTTTACTACGAGTCCTTAAGGATTCTTTGAGTCAATCTCGATGAATTCTCGAGTTCTGCGTGAGCACCTCTTGGCCGTGACATCCGGGCGCATCGCTGTTGTCGGGACCAAAGTGTTCGAGTTACCACCTTTGTCGATTGTAAGGTCAAATCGGCTGGCACGCCTTAACGTTTGAATTGGGTATTAGCCCTTTGTGTTTGCAGATCAGCTTTTGCATCAACACATCTTTTAGCACGCCCGGTGGGACCTAGATTCAAGATCAAGATCAACATGTCGAACACCGACTTCGACTTGGAGAACGTCATCCCCGTGACAGAAGCCAATCTTAGAGATGAACAAAAGCAAGCTATGGCAAAAGCTATGGAGGATTATGTAACACCCTAGGTGTTAAGCATGCACTTAGCCTTGGCAAAGCAATGCATAAGCATCCTCATCAATCATAAGCATCATGAGCATGTCATTCTCTTCAAGTATGATTTTATGTGCATCATTTCATGAGTTTTAAACATGTTAAAATGTGATGCTTGCTTTAAAAATTGTGAAATAGTCAAACTAGGTTGGTTTATGTGTAAGAAGAATTAAGAACATTTTTGTGCAATTTTTGGAGCTATGGAATTTGAGAAATGGAATTTATACAAAAATACCCAAAAAGAATTTATTTAAAACCTAGAACTGAGTTTTAACTTTTAATTCAAATTCTGTTTGGAATTTGGTCTTGCTTGTTAAGGCAAAGCTGTAGAGTTTTTGTTTTGGAACAACTTTGTTTTTGGGAGCAAGAGGTGAAAATGATTTTAAATTGGTCCAAATGAATTTAGAAAGAATTTGAGAAAAGAATTTCAAAAAAAAAGAGAAAGGGGGCAGGCGCTGCTGGGCCGACCCGCCTCCCTTCTGGCCCAGCTGGGCAGCGCGGCCCGCTCCCCCTCTTCTCTCTCCCGCGCGCGCGGCGCCCGCCTTGCTCCACCCGGCGCCGGCGACGTGGCGGCCGTACGCCGGCGTTGGGCGCGCCGCGGCCGGCCTCCAACCCCCCCTCGTCGGGACGCCGGCGCAGGCTCCCAGGCCACTCCCTCCATTCTGTCTCCCCCGCGCCCTCCTTCTCCTTCCTCCACCGCTCGCACCGCGCAGCAGCAGCCGCTCCTCCGCGCGCCATTGCCGGAGAGAGCTCCGCCGCTCGTCGCCGGCCACACCAGAGCCTCAAGCTCGACGCCGAGAGCACCAGGGCACTCGCCGTCGCTAGGGTAAGCTCGTGCGAACGTTCTACCGAGGTGAGAGTCCGTCGAGCGCCGTGAATCGCTCGCCGGAGTCACCCCGAGCTCGCCGGAGTACTCCGCCGCGACGGATCTAGCGTTTCCCTGCCTCTTTTCGCTCGTTCTCTGTTGCGCTAGGTCGGTAGGAAGGTGAGGAAGCTCGGAGAGGCGTTTGCGCACGCTCTACCGCGCTGGAGCAGCCTGGCCACGGCGAGCAGCACCGCCGTGCCGCCATGCATGCTCGCCGGAGGTGTTCCGGCCATCCTCTGGTCGATCCAAGGGTACCGCTGGGTGCGTCTTGCTGCGGGGAGCACGTTGGTGCTCACCCCATGGCCGGAGACCTCACCGCCGGCGAGATCCGCTCGTCGGAGGTGAGCTCCCTCTCGGTCTCGCTGACTGGTGGGGTCGGGGACCCACTGTCAGTCGCAGGGGTACCCCGGTGGGTGTAGATCTGGGTGTGCGTAGCATTTTTCGTCGGTTTTCTTGAAAAAGTGTTTTCCAGAAATTGATTTAAAGTTTGTAAAATCTATATCTTGAGTTCTACAGCTCCAAATTGAATGAAATAAATTTGGGTGTGCTCTATATTTCCAGATCTACAGTTTGATGTAATTGCATGTCATGTTGGAGTAACTTTTCTGTGTGAATATATTTTATCCATGATTTTGTTAAACTTGGAAAATGCATAGTAAATAAAATATGGCTCAGAAAAATGTGAAACTTGATTTGTTAGCTTTGCATGTGTGTTTGCTCACTGGGAAAAAGTGGGTACATATTATTTGGTGTATAAATGAATTTATGGTAATTTAAATGCTTGCATGGCAGTGATTTATGATTTTTAATAATTAATTGGGTCATGCAATAAATCTGGAAAATTTTGTGGGTGTTTCTTATGATATTATGCAAATTGTAAAAATATGAAATCTGTTGTTTAACACTTGTATCCCAGTAGAGTGATTTTACTTGCCTTATTAATTAATCTTGTAATTTTTTTTGTGGCTCAAAATAAGTATCCAAAAATCATGAATAATTTACAGTAGACTTTATGCTTAGCTGGTAGTCTCCTGTAATTTTTGTGGAATTTATTGATGAACAGAATTGCATTTGATTTTTAATGGGCTTAGAAATGAATAAAGAAAACTATGAAGGGTGTATATATATAGGTTGAATGGAATAAGTTGGATTTGGTGTATCTTTGAAGCATCATGGGGGTTGCTGGTTGCATTTGAAAAATATCTGTAGAAGAGAATGCAACAGATGCTTAATTTAGTTATTGTTCCCGGATGATGTTGACTACCTTGTAATAAGCATGACCAAGTGCATCACCTATGCATCATAACATGACTCCTTTGACACTCTCTCTTACAAGCATCCACTCGGGCATCTCACACTCCACTCATGAGCATATATGCATCATACAGGCTCGCAGGAGAACGAAGTGGGACCCGAGGAACCCGAGGAGATACAGTAGCAGGAACCTCCGGAAGCACAGGAACCCGGAGAGGAATTGCAAGAGTGTCCGGATCACCGACCCAGCACGTTTGAGAAAGGCAAGCCCCGGAGCATTCTAAGTCTCCCTATTCTCGCTAACTTATATAAAGTGCTATACTTGTTCTACTATAGTGCATATTAAGTGATAGGAGTTGCCTGATACCGTTGCTGCATGAGTACTCCTTGTTATTCCTACTCATTCAACTACCTTGTCCTATGTAGATAGGCACGGAGTCTATGCTTAGCTTGCTTAGTTCGGTAGAAGTCGGGTGATTCCCTGTCACCTGCGAGACATAGGTGGATACCTGCTTGTTTAAGCATTGGTTGCTCGGGGAAAAGCATAACCAAGTGTGGAATGAATTTGGAGACCGGGCAGGGTCTTATGGTGGGTTGACCATGGTGCCCCTGCCTGTGTCGATTAAGGACCGATCGTTGACGGCCCTCTTGTCATGTTGAACGCATGCCCCACACTTAGCTGGAAGGATAAGTCGTTCCGACCGCGAAGCCTGAACACTATCCGGGCCGGGAATCGAGCCGCCATGCGCTGTATTGGTGGTGGTTGAGGAGAACGACGAGGGCGCGGCGCGCAACCTTGGTATACCTTGGATACCTCGGTCGCCGGAACGGTCCTCGGGTACTGGCGGTGCCTGCCGAACCCGCCAATTGGTCCTGGATAGTGTAATACGGTGATCTGTAGCTCACTTGATCAGTGAGTGTGGTTTGTGTGGGGAATACCTCGCCAGCTGGTTAGAAATCGATTCGAATCGCCATCGCTCCTGGATAGTGAGCACTTGACATGAGCTTCGTCCTCGTAGTAAGGACTATGGAACACTCGGGTTATAATGATGAATGGTTTAAGAAATGCTATGATGAGGTACTATCATAGTCTCATACTTGCTTGTAATAGCACAGGAGCAAACCTAGATAATAGGTAATGATACTTTCAACTTGAGCAGATTAAAAGAAGAAAAGATTTATGTAGGTTAGGGTAATAAAACCTTGCGGTCTTTGCAAAATGGTTGTCAGCTACCCCACTAAATAGCCTTCATGATCCTTGATGAGTCTTTATTTTAAGTTTATGGCGGGTAAGTCTAGCTGAGTACCTTCTCGTACTCAGGGTTCTATTCCCACGTTGTTTTGCAGATGGTCACATGTACTATGGTTATTGCATCCTCCGTCTGTACCTAGCTATGGGTGATGACTAGACCAAGGGCGATGGTCACTCTGTCTCTTCCTTTGCTTTTGTGGGAATGACCAAACTATGGCACGGTATCAGACTTATCGTGTGTGTTGTAATTTCGAACTATGAAGCTTCCGCTACTTGAAGAACTTGGTTTGTAATAACTTAAGTACTCCAATGTGTTTCATGAATGTTGAAATCTGAATGTACTTATGGATGGCGGCCGCTAAACTTATTACGATCTTGGCTGTATGCGATGTGTGGTTTGAAATCCTTCGAGATTTCACGGACTACCGGGATTATATGGGCTTAAGCGTGATGGTTCGACTATGCAAATGGTCACTATTAGGCTTAATCTCTTATAATTTGGTCAGTTCTGTTACAAATTACAAGCAGTTATGCTTAAAATCCTTCAGTATCAACAGGAGTGGTGAGGTGATCCAGAAGGAAGCATTGCTGGCGCCTCGGCAGATTACTTTTGAGGCCAATCCGGGTAAACTCTAAGAGATGGTCGACAGTGCTGTCAACTGTGCTCTGATCAATCAATCTGGTATACTATCCAATACAGTTTTCAATGCTGTGGCTAGAACTTTCAAAGAAGGACAAGTGCCACCATCTTATGTGAGTCCTGCCTAACATCAGCTAGGGTCATCAGTGGTTACGGCTCCATCGGCTACTACAACCGTTGCGGATGCAGAAGTTAATTCCCCTCCAAGAACATTAGGGATGACTAATGCACAATCCACACCGATGACGACCAATCCATCAACATCAGAGGGACAAGTCAAGCTTGCTATAGATTTGTTGGCATCAGCAATGTCAGGGTCTGTTCCTCCTAATTGGTGGGGATATGGTATGCCCCCAGAGTTCATGGCAAATAGCTCTAGGACGTCTCAAGCGGCTAACATGACAGGCAAAGCTCCTATGACATTGGCACCCCCAAGCTCGCCGATGACTCAGAATCCCCAGTATTCTACAACTACTACTGCAAGACCTTTCGCTGGGAATTCTCAAGCGCCAACGTTCCAGATGCCTAATGCATCGGCAGAACCAATGCCGACGCAGCAAAGGTTTATGACACAACCAGGGTATGTCAATTCAATGATGATGCCCAATTATCAGACATCGGCAGATCCTACACCGATGAATGTTAATACTGGATGGACAGGGTAGTTTGTCTTTCCACAGATGCCTCAGCAGAATCATCAGGCTATGGGGTTTCAACAGGGACCAGTGCAACCTGGATTTCAGAATCAAGGGTTGATCAACCAGCAGATGAATCTTGGCCAGCAGGTTGGTGGTCAGCAGGCAATGGTTAATCCAATGTTCCCTAGAGATCGTGTACCACAGAGACACGTGGAAGCTTATCAGCAGGTGCCAGATCCACAACCACCCCATCGGCAAGATGTCGATGCTTATTGGGCCGATAAGATAGCTGAAGTGATGAGAGACCAATTTGGTACAAGACTGCAATAACGGACACCGTATCCTCCTGTGTATGACTTAATTCCACTTCCAAATCGGTACAAGGTACCAGATTTCACCAAGTTTTCTGGGCAGGATGATACATCGACCATGGAACATGTTAATAGGTTCATCATCCAGTGTGGAGAAGCTGCTAACAGGGATGAGTTAAGGGTTCGCTTGTTCTCATCATCTTTGTCTGGATCGGCCTTTACTTGGTTTATCTCATTACCTCCTAATTTAGTGATCACTTGGGCCGATCTAGAGAAACAATTCCATAAATACTTCTTTTCTAGAGTTCATGAGAAGAAGATTACCGATTTAGTCAGGCTGAAGAAACGCAATGATGAATCAGTTGAAAGCTTCGTGCAAAGGTTGCAAGAAGTTAAGAATAAATGCTATAGTTTGGTTCTGGATGATCGGCAGCTAGTCGATTTGGCTTTTCAGGGATTGTTGCCACATAGCACAGACAAATATGCTTCTCAGGAGTTCGAAAGTCTGAGTCATCTAGTGCAGAGGATTTCTGACCAAGATATCAAACCTTTTGAACCTAAGAGAGCATGTAATAAAAAAGTGTCATTTGTCGATGAGGCAGCAAGCTCAGATTCTGATGAAGAACCAGTCATCGGCTTAGCAGAGTGGGTGAAAAATAAGAAGCCGATGTCTTGCCCTTTTGGGCATAAACAACCAGAGAAGTTTGCATTTGATATCACCAAAGCCGATAGAATATTTGACTTTCTACTTCAGGAAGGACAGATTAAGTTGTCACCCAATCATGTGATCCCATCAGCAGAAGAATTGAAGAAGATTAAGTACTGCAAGTGGCATAATGCAACATCGCACAATACAAATGAATGCAAAGTTTTCAGCCAGCAGTTGCAATCGGCTATAGAATCTGGGAGAATTAAATTTGATAGCTCCAAAGCTCAAAAGCCGATGAAGATTGACCAACATCCTTTCCCTACAAATATGTTGGATGCTAAGGGAAAGACTAAGGTCTTGACATCAGAAGCAGCTGAAAGAAGTGCATCGGTAGATCCTCAGCACCAGATTACTCCCGATGATGCTAAAGGCAAGGGTTTAATCCAAGAAGGAACCAGCTCAGGAAGGCCTCCCCGATCTGGCATTGTGATCACTCATAGAAGCCATCAGGAGACCTGGCAGCAACGTGAAGATCGATACCGGCGCCAACAGGAGGATCGTCGTCGGGAAGAAGAGAGACACCGACAAGAGTGGAATCGGCATAAAGATCACTGGAACTGCCCGTTTTTCAACCACTGTTGGGAGCAAAACATCAAGCTACCAACTGTTAGAGACTACCCTGAATGCAATGGCTATGATTGGTATGATAGACCAAATCGGCAGTATCAGAACAATGATCGGTGTTTTGATGGGCTGATTAGGGGAAGAGCCTCAGTTCATGATCGGCTGGGGGGCAGGCTCAGTGTGCATGACAGGCTTGGTGACCGTGTTAGGTATTTTCCCAGAAACCAAGAGGAGCTTGAAGAGATGGCAGATGTACGAGTTCCCGATGAATTCATATTTTGCAGAGATGCTAATACTTATCGAATGGAGTCAAGGGAAAATTGTCGCCAATCAGTAAGGCAGCCACAACTTCCTCCATGGTGTTTGGAGGGCTTAACTAGGACACAGAAAAGAAGGCTGCAGCGTGAAAGATGAGAAGAGCTGAGTAAAGGAGAGAATTCTGCTAAGTCTGAAGATCGGCAGCAGCCAGATCCTAAAGGAAAAGGGCCATCGGCAGATGTTAATATGGTGTTTATGTTGCCGATGGAGTTACTTGCGCCTGTCAGTGATGATGAGGAGGTGGATTTTTCCAACCAGATAGCTCAGTTGGCTCTGGATCCGATGACGGCTATCTTTGAAAAGCCTGCCGACAATGAAAGACAGCATCTTAAAGCTCTGTTTATCAAAGGTAGGGTTGATGGACAGCCGATGACCAAAATACTTGTTGATGGTGGGGCTTCCATCAATATTATGCCGTATGCAGTCTATCGGAAACTTGGGAAAGGAGATCAAGACTTGACCAAGACCGATATGATGTTGAAAGATTTTGAAGGGAATGTGTCTCCAGCCAAGGGAGCCATATGTGTTGAGTTGACCATCGGCAGCAAAACTTTGCCGACGACTTTCTTTGTCATCAGTGGAAAGGGTGCTTATAATCTACTGTTGGGGAGAGATTGGATCCACGCCAATTGTTGCATCCCGTCTACAATGCACCATTGTTTGGTTCAGTGGGAGGGTGACAAGATTGAGATTGTCCCAGGAGATTCTTCATATGTCATAGCATCGGCAGAGGCAGATACTTATGAAAGGACTAGATGCATCTCGGAGGAGATTTGGGAGAAGGATTTTCTCAAAGTTGCCGATTATGAAATTCCACCGATCCAAGTAGTCGGTTCTGACGAAGAGTTTTAATAGATAGGTTCGCCGATGATGGAAAATTAGGCTAGGGGTTTACATTGGCCGATGATTTAGTAGAAGTAGATATAGGTAGTGGTGATAGGCCAAGACCTACGTTTATTAGTGCTAAGTTAGATTCTGAGTGTAAGCAGCAGTTAACTGATTTGTTAAGGGAATATAAAGATTGTTTTGCTTGGGATTATACTGAAATGCCTGGTTTAGACCGATCTATTGTTGAACATCGGTTACCTATCAAGTCTGGATTTCAGCCACATCAGCAGCCAGCTCGCCGATGTAATCCTAATATTCTTCCTGATATTAAGGCCGAAATAACTAAACTTATCGAAGCAAAATTTATTCGGCAATGTCGGTATGCCGAGTAGATTTCCAATGTCGTCCCTGTTTACAAGAAGAATGGGAAGCTTCGTGTCTGCATTGATTTCAGGAATCTTAACAAAGCTACACCGATGGATGGTTATCCAATGCCAGTTGCCGATTTGCTACTTGATGCTACGGCTGGACATCGGATTATTAGCTTTATGGATGGCAATGCAGGGTATAATCAAATATTCATAGCCGAGGAAGATATTCCTAAGACTGCATTTAGATGTCCTGGTCATGTTGGGTTGTTTGAATGGATAGTCATAACTTTGGCTTGAAAAATGCTGGTGCTACTTATCAGAGGGCTATGAATTTTATCTTTCATGAGTTTATCGGCAAACTGGTGAAAATTTACATTGATGATGTGGTGGTTAAGTCTGGGGATTTCACAAAGCATCTTGCCGATCTGCAAAAGGTGTTGGAGTGCACAAGGAAACATGGTTTAAAGATGAATCCTAACAAATGTGCATTTGGTGTATCGGTAGGCCAGTTTCTCGGTTTCATGGTGCATCAGAGAGGGATTGAAATTAGTAGGAGATCTATTGATGCTATCAACAAAATAGTGGCTCCTACCAACAAAACTGAGCTCCAATCTCTGATCGGTAAGATAAATTTTATCAGGCGATTTATATCTAACTTGTGTGGTAAGGTTCGTGCTTTCAGTCCTTTACTTAAGTTGAAGGCCGATCAAGAGTTTGTATGGGGAAAAGAACAACAATCAGCATTGGACGAAATCAAGAATTATTTGACAAATCCTCCAGTTCTGATTCTACCTCAGCAAGGAAAGCCTTTCAAATTATATTTGTCTACCGATGGGATGGTCATCGGTTCGGCTTTGATTCAAGAATTTGAAGGGAAGGAGCGTGTGATTTATTATTTATGTAGAAGACTAATTGATGTTGAGACCAGGTATTCGGCAATTGAAAAGTTATGTTTGTGCTTATATTTTTCATGTGTCAAGTTGAGGCATTATTTATTATCGGCCGAATGCACTATTATATGCAAAGATGATGTAGTCTGATACATGCTATCTATGCCGATTATGAGTGGTAGAATCGGCAAATGGATTTTGGCGCTGTCGGAATTCGATCTACGTTACGAATCGGCTAAGGCAGTTAAAGGGTAGATTATGGCCGATTTTGTGACTCAGCATTGTGGTGTAGTGGGAACTTTGGAAATTGTTCCTTGGACACTCTTCTTTGATGGATCTACGTGTGACCGGGGAGCAGGAATCGGTATAGTGCTAATTTCTCCTCGGGGAAAGAAGTATGAGTTCTCTTTGCTGATTGTTGCCACGTCAACGAATAATCAAGCTAAGTATCAAGCTTTGATCAAAGGGTTGGAATTGTTAAAAGAGGTTCATGCTGATGCTGTTGAAATCTTCGGTGATTCTATGCTTGTTATAAATCAATTGGCTAGAATTTATGAATGCCGAAGCGAGGTTTTGATAACCTATTACGAAAAGAGTATGCAGCTATTGAAGGAATTCAAGGATTTTCGATTAGAGCATGTTTCTTGATTACATAATGAGGAGGCTAATCAGTTGGCTCAGCATGCCTCGGGATATCAACCCATATTAAACACGTTATCGATAGTCAGTGCCGATGATTGGAGGAGGGAAATCATTGATTACTTAAAGGATCCATCCAAAAGGGTTGAGAGGCGTGTCAGGTTTCAAGCTACCAAGTATGTACTCCTTGGGGATGAGATATATTATCGCACAATAGATGGAGTTCTTCTCAAGTGCTTAGGTGATGATGAAGCTAAAAGTTTGATGGGTGAGATCCATGAAGGGGTATGTGGAGCGCATCAGTCGGCTTTTAAGATGAAATGGATGATTAGGAGAAACGGGTATTATTGGCTGACTATACTCGAGGATTGCTTTAAATATTTCAAAGGATGTCAAGGATGTTAGAAATTTGGCAATATTCAAAGGGCACCCGCATCGGCCATGAATCCCATTATCAAGCCTTGGTCATTCTGGGGATGGGCTATTGATCTAATCGGCTAGATTTACCCACCATCAAGCAAAGGGCATAAGTTCATCTTAGTTGCCACCGATTATTTTACCAAGTGGGTTGAAGCTATTCCTTTGAAGAAAGTAACATCGGCTAACATGATTGATTTTGTGAAAGAGCATATTGTTTACCGATTTGGTATTCCTCAAACAATCACTACCGACAGGGTACTATGTTCACATCGGGAGAGTTTGATGAATTTGCAATCGGTATGAGAATTAAAGTGTTGAATTCTTCCCCTTATTATACTCAAGCCAATGGGCAGGCCGAAGCATCTAACAAAGGAACTATTAAGCTCATCAAAGGAAATATTGAAGAAAATCCTAGGAGGTAGCATACATTGTTGGGTGAAGCTTTATGGTCCAATCGGATGGCATGTCATGGATCGACCAAAGTTTCACCTTATCAGTTGGTGTATGGACACGATGCAGTGTTACCATGGGAAATTAAGACTGGATCTAGGTGACTTTCTTTTCAGGATCAATTGGCTGCCGATGACTATGCTACTCTGATGAAAGATGAATTAGACGATCTAGTAGAGCATCGGTTGAGAGCTCTGATAAGCATAGAAGAGAATAAAAAGCGAGTTGCTAAGTGGTATGATAAAAAGGTAAAAGCTAAGGAGTTTGCCGATGGAGATTTGTATGGAAATTAATTTTACCGATTGGGACTAAAAGTTCAAAGTTTGGCAAATGGTCTCCTAATTGGGAGGGTCCTTATCGAATAACTCGATCTGCTCCTGGTAATGCTTATATTTTGGAAACTCTCAAAGGAGTTGAATTTCCCAGAGCATTGAATGGAAAGTACTTAAAGAGATATTATCCAAGCATTTGGGTTGATGCATAAGAGTTTAAATGCCGATAACACTCCTATCGGCTGGATAAAATGTATCTGGGGCAATGCATGTTTTCAAAGTGTCTATAACAATCCTATCGGCTAGACTGGAATAATCAGAAGTATTTTGGAGACAGGACAAGACGGATTGCCGATGAAGAGCTCATGCATTCAGCAAGGCTTGGATGGCCGATATGGCACACAGGCGGATTTGATCGGCTTCCTTTATCTCCCGGATGTCTTCATCGGCAGAACCCTCCACTGGCTAAAGCTTTTTCTTCATCTGCAGCGCCTTGCGAGCCTGGATGTTCTATTCCTGCTGAAGAGTCTTGATCATCTCAGGCAGCTGGCTTTCTTCTTGCTAGGCTTGAGACAGAGCCTCTTCTACTTGTTTGAGCTCAGCCAGCAGAGCCTCCCTTTTGGCCGATAGGGTGGAGATCTTGTGCTTTAGTTCATCTTCTAAGGACTGCAGGATGCCAATGTTTTTGTGCTTCTCATCGGCAAGGCGTTTCACTTGCATTACTTCCTCTGAGAGTTGGGCATGGGTGGCTCTATCGGCAAGGCGCTGGGTAGCCTTTTGGTACTGGTGTTGGCGGCTCTCCAAGTGTGCAGCCTAGAAGAGAATCTCTTCGGCATCGGCTGGGATTTGACCCCTAAGAGCTTTGAATAGAGCTTTGGCTGGATCAGAGTCATCAACCAATTGAGCAGTGTCCTGGTGTAGCAGGGCCAGCAGATCCTCCAATTTTGCTCTGATTTCTGCCGATGAAATCCCTATTGCTTGAGAGGAGCTTGCTTCCTCACCTTCATCATCAGAAATTTTGATGGCGAAGGAAAATAGGCTGTCTGGAGAGTCTTGTTCCTGGAGAAAAATAAGATAAGTTATTGGATGAGCAGACATTATTTATATGAAAATGGAAATCAGATGACTTACTTGTTTCAAAGTTATTTCACGCCTCTGGCTGGTTGATGCCACCGGTACCACAGGTTGATCGGCTGGAGTTGCCGATGGAACAATGTCAACAGAAAAATAATAAATATAATTATGATTTGGAAGAATGAACCCATCGGTGATAATTTTATGGATAGCACTCTACCTTGAGGTGGAGCGGTGCTTGTCTGTTCTGAAGAAATTACTGATGACATGATGGGATCGGCGGTTTGCTCAAGCACATCGGCTGGTGCTTCACGGGGCTGAGGTGCTTCTTGTGGTTGAGGTGGAGATGGTGCTTGCTGTGTTTGGACTTCTGGTGAAGAAGGGGACGATTCCACATGAATCGGCGACACTGGAGGAGGAGAAGAAGGTGGTGCTGTCTTCTGACATTTTGCTTGTGACTTGGTGCTCTTGGGGCCTTTTGTCTTGACTTGGCTAGATTTGGGGGCATTGGCACTTGTCTTGGTACTTCTGGTCTTTGCCGATTTGCCAGTTTGCTGATACAAAAACAAAAGTTTTATAAGTACAAATGTAACAGAATGTTAATGAGAATTTTTGCTAAAAGACAGAAGTTACCGATTGTTGACACCGTTTTTGGACACGTACCTAGAGACCAGTAGAGTATAGATCGGCAGGTGGAGCAACGGTAACTAACCTGCAGAAGAGTTGCCGATGAGGATAGTTGCCGATGAAGAAACGATTGAATATGATTAAATCCAGAGGTGGTGACATGTTCTTACCGATGATCAATATTGGTGTTTGCCGATGGCCATAACAAGAAGACTGCTGATGACTCTGAAGGGAAGCGTGGAGGTTGTCGATCGATCTGTGGTGGTGTTCCAGTCGATTACGAGGTGGTGGTTCTATGTTTTCCTTAGTTATTTAAAATCGTTTTGTATACGGATTCTATTTATTTTGGAATTCGAGTCCTAGTCGTGTCTGATTGTAGCTCTTTGAGCAGGGTATAAATGTAGACCCTAGGGCCTTGTAATGATATATCTATCAATCAATCAAACACAAGTTTTTACTCATATTCTAGCATCTACTTTTCGATGACTTTGTCATATTTTCCTTTTTATTACGAGTTCTTAGGAGTTCGTCGACTTAAGCTCGGTGTATTCTCGAGTTCCGCGTGAATACCTCTTGGCCGTGACATCCGGGCGCATCGCTGTTGTCGGGACCAAAGTATTCGAGTTATCACCTTTGCCGGTAGTAAGGTCAAATCGGCTGGCACGCCTTAACGTTTGAATCGGGTATTAGCCCTTTGTGTTTGCAGATCTACTTTTGCATCAACACATCTTTTGGCACACCTGGTGGGACAATCCCAAGATCAAGATCAATATGTCGACTACCGAGTTCAACTTGGAGAACGTCATCCCCGTGACGGAAGCTAATCTCAGGGATGAGCAGAAGCAAGCTATTGCGAAAGCCATGGAGGAATACAAGCAGCAATGTTTCAAATCCTTCAGCATAAACAAGAGTGGCGAGGTGATCTAGAAGGAAGCACTGCCGACGCCTCGGCAGGTTACTTTTGAAGCCAATCCTGGTAAACTTCAAGACATGGTTGATAGTGCTGTTAACCGTGCCTTGATCAATCAAGCTGGTGTGCTGTCCAATATGGTTTTCAACGCCGTGGCTAGAACTTTCAAAGAAGGACAATTGCCACCAATTATGTTGGTCCTTCTTGTCATCAGCCGGGGTCACCGGTTGTCACAGCTCCATCGGCTACTGCAGCCGCTACAGGCACAAAAACTACTGTTCCTCCAAGCACATTGGGACTCACCGATGTGCAATCTATGCCGATGACAACCAATCCATCAACTTCAGATGAGCAAATCAAGCTTGCCACAGATCTGTTGGCATCAGCAATGTCGGGATCGGTTCCTCCCAACTAGTGGGCTTATGGTATGCCCCTATAGATGATGTTGAAGACACCTGGAACATCTCAGACGGCTCACACGAGAGGCAAGGCTCCTATGGCATCGACACCTTCAAATTTGCCGATGAATCAGAGTCCCCAGTATACTACAACTACTACTGCAAGACCTTACACTGGGAATTCCCAAGCTCCAACATTCCAGATGCCTAACGCATCGGCAGACTCAATGCCGACGCAGCAGAGGTTTATGACACAACCAAGATACGTCAATTCAATGATGATGCCCAATTACTAGTCATCGGCAGGGCCTATGCCGATGAATTCCAATAGTGGATGGCCTGGACAGATGCCTCAGCAGAGTCATCAAGCTCCAGGGTTTCAGCAAGGTCAAATCCAACCTGGGTTACAGAATCAAGGGTTGGTCAACCATCCGATGAATCTTGGACAACAGATTGCTGGTCAGCAGATTGGTGGTCAAATGATTAATCCAATGTTCCATGCAGATCATGCACCGCATAGACACGTGGAAGTGTATCAGTAGGTGCCAGATCCGCAACCGCCTCATCGGCAAGATGTCGATACTTATTGGGCCGATAAGATCGCTGAAGTAATGAGGGACCAATTTGGGATAAAACCCAAAGTCAACACTTACTCTTATCGGACACCGTATCCTCCTGCATATGATTTAATTCCACTTCCAAATCAGTACAAGGTGCCAGATTTCACTAAGTTTTCTAGACAGGATGATACATCGACCATGGAACATGTCAATAGGTTCATCATCCAGTGTGGGGAATCTGCTAACAGGGATGAATTGAGGGTTTGACTGTTTTCATCATCTTTATCTGGATCGGCTTTCACCTGGTTTATATCATTGCCTCCTAATTCAGTGATTACTTGGGCCGATCTAGAGAAGCAATTCCACAAATACTTCTTTTCTGGAGTCCATGAGAAGAAGATTACCGATTTGGTCAGATTGAAACAGCGCAATGATGAATCGGTTGAAAGTTTTGTGCAGAGGTTGCGGGAAGTCAAGAATAAATGCTATAGTCTGGTTTTGGACGATCGGCAGCTAGCCGATTTGGCTTTCCAGGGTTTGTTGCCACATATTAGGGACAAATATGCTTCCCAAGAGTTTGAGAGCCTGAGTCACTTGGTCCAGAGGATTTCCGACCAGGATATTAAGCCCTTTGAACCTAAGAGAGCTTGGAATAAAAAGGTGTCATTTGTTGATGAGGCAGCAAGCTCAGATTCTGATGAAGAGCCAGTCATCGGCTTGGCAGAGTGGGTGAAGAATAAGAAGCCGATGTCTTGCCCTTTTGGGCATAAAGAGCCAGAAAAGTTCGCATTTGATATCACCAATGCCGACAGGATATTTGACTTTCTACTTCAGGAAGGTCAAATCAAATTGTCACCCAATCATGTAATTCCATCGGCTGAAGAGTTGAAAAAGATGAAATACTGCAAGTGGCATAATGCAACCTCTGACAGCACCAATGAGTGCAAAGTTTTTAGACAACAGCTGCAATCGGCTATTGAATCTGGCAGAATCAAATTTGATAGTTCCAAAGCTCAGAAGCCGATGAAGATCGATCAGCATCCTTTCCCAACAAATATGTTGGATGCTAAGGGAAAAACCAAGGTCTTGACATCGGAAGCAGCTGAGAGGAGTGCATCGATAGATCCTCAGCATCAAATTACTGCTGCCGATGCCAAAGGAAAAGGCTTAATCCAAGAAGGAACTAACTCAGGAAGGCCTCCCCGATCTGGTATTGTAATAACTCATAGAAAACCTCGAGAGACTTGGCAGCAGCGTGAGGATCGGTATCGGCGTCAGCAAGAAGACTATCGTCGGGAAGAAGAAAGACGTCGTCAAGAGTGGAATCGGCACAAGGATCACTGGAACTGCCTGTTCTTTATCCATTGATGGGAGCAGAACATCAAGTTGCCCACTGTTAGAGATTGCCCTGAATACAATGGTTATGATCGGTATGACAGATCCAATCGACGCTATCACGATGATGATCGGCGATTTAATGGGCCGATTAGGGGGAAAGCGTCCGTTCATGATCGGCTGGGGGGCAGACTCAGTGTACACTATAGGCTTGGCGATCGTGTTGAATACTTTCCCAGGAATCAGGATGAGCTTGAGGAGATGGCTAATGCACGAGTTCCTGATGAGTTCATATTTTGCAGGGATGCTAATACCTATCGGATGGAGTCAAGGGAACGTCGTCGTCCATCGGCAAGGCAGTCACCACTTCCCCCTGGTGTCCAGAAGGGTTAACCAAGACACAGAAAAGGAGACTGCAACGTGAAAGACGAGAAGAGCTAAGTAAGGGCGAGAACTCTGGCCAGTCTAGGGATCAGCAACAATCAGATCCTAAGGGGAAAGGGCCATCGGCAGATGTTAACATGGTATTTATGTTGCCAATGGAATTCCTTGCGCCGTCCAGCGATGATGAGGAGTTGGAGTTTTCCGACCAGATAGCTCAGTTGGCTCTGGATCCGATGACAGCTATCTTCGAAAAGCCTGCCGACAATGAAAGGCAGCATCTTAAAGCTCTGTTTGCCAAAGGAAGGGTTGATGGTCAGCCAATGACCAAGATATTAATTGATGGTGGAGCTGCTATCAACATCATGCCGTACGCAGTATATCGGAAGCTTGGAAAAGGGGATCAAGATTTGACCAAGACCGATATGATGCTAAAGGACTTCGAGGGAAACGTGTCTCCAGTTAAGGGGGCAATATGCGTCGAGTTGACCATCGGCAGCAAAACCTTGCCGACA